>NC_080736.1:4477500-4522500 GCF_019097595.1 Hemibagrus wyckioides | reverse complement strand
CTCCAGGGGTGCCGTATCATGGCTGACCCTGCGCTCTGACCCCAACCTCCAAGGATGGGATATGCGAAGAAAGAATTTCACTGTGCTGTAATGTATATGTGACAAATAAAGGCTGTTTTGTTTCATTTCAAAAGTGATGCATCTTCAAGTCGATGAGAACATTTCAGGTTGTTAGACATTATGAATACATAGAGGTCTGCCTCTTTTTTTAAAGTACCTTCATTTCAAACAGATTTTTGTTTTTCTTTTTCATAAGACAGGATGTTTCTTCCAACACACTTTTATGTCGCGTAACAACTCGGAAAAACAAGT
Source organism: Hemibagrus wyckioides (assembly GCF_019097595.1). Lineage (NCBI taxonomy): Eukaryota > Metazoa > Chordata > Actinopteri > Siluriformes > Bagridae > Hemibagrus > Hemibagrus wyckioides. The sequence goes on along the minus strand of NC_080736.1, from coordinate 4,522,188 downwards.
CCTGATGATAAATTTATTAGATTTGGTGTCAAACAACCAAGACATCAACTATAGGTCAGAGGAAACTCATCTGTACACCATGTTCGCTTCCTCTCCTGCATTTTCAGGTCAACTATTGTGTTTTCTGTCCATCATAAATATTCATCAGTGTGCTGGAGGTCTGTTGATATGCAGGGGGAAGACAGAGAAGAGAAAGAGTGAGAGAGAGAGAGAGAGAGAGATGTTTTATATTCTTAATATTCACAAACCTAAAAGTTTTGAATGTATGTATATTTCGCAACTTATGTTAATGAATGAATGAAGTAATTGCAGAGAAATGGAGAAATTGAGAGAGAGAGAGAGAGAGAGATTAAGAAAGGGAAAGGGAGAAAAAGTGAGAAGCAGGGAGGGAGAGAAAAAGACACAGAGAAAGTGACTGAGTGAAAAGGAGAGCGAATGAGAGACAGAGAGAGAGACTCAGAGTGAAACAGTCAGAAATAGAATTAAAGAGAGTGAAAAAGGAGAGAAATAAAGAGACCCAGAGAGAAATTGAGTCAAATATCGATATTCTATATTTTCACAAACACACCAACATTTTCATAAACGGTTCTAAGAATGACATTTTTTTGTTTTGACATTTATTTATTTATTTATTTATTTATTTATTTATTATTGATGTTTTTCAATGTTCAAAAAAATGTTAATCTTTATCATTCCGTCAGAGAGAGAGAGAGAGAGAGAGAGAGAGAGAGAGAGAGAGAGAGAAAGATGGAAATAGTGGGAGAGAGAGAGAGAGCAGGAGAGAGTGGGAGAGAGAGAAAGAGAGGGAGAGAGCAGAAGAGAGATGGAAATAGTGCGTGAGAGAGAGAGAGAGAGAATAGGAGAGAGCAGGAGAGAGAGAGGGAGAGAGTGGGAGAGAGAGCGGGAGAGAGTGGGAGAGAGAGCGGGAGAGAGTGGGAGAGAGAGCGGGAGAGAGAGAGAGAGAGAGAGAGAGAATCAGAGGTGTCCAGGTTTTATTCTGCAGTAATTTGAGCGTATTTAAGCATTAAGTGTGACTGCTGAGTGTTCCAGCGTGTTCAGTGACTGATCTTAAGCAGTATTAAAGTGACTTTAGTTGCTGGGACATTCTTCTCTAAAGCTGCTATTTGCTAGAGCAATTTGTCTCTTTGCTTTGAAGTTAAAAGTATTGCTTTAACCCAAGGTTTTTTTAAAATTTTTTTAAGAATTTGCTTGGGAACTCTTCAGAACTTCTGTATCATGAAAGGTCGAGCTTTTCCTCATAAGAAATTAAGAAAAATTTCACTCGTTAGATTTTTAATACGAATCCCACATGAATTCGATTCTTGGATCTCTTCATCTCTAGGTATGTAGCATGTAACTGTCCGGTATTCCTAATGCTCTATAAGCCATTTATAACATGCTATCTGATGTTACAGATCATGACAGAGCATTTATAATGCGTAACAAACCTATAGAACTGTACAGACATTGTTTATCCACATACCACAAGCATCGGTGTTATGACATCACAAGGTGAGGTTACAAAATGCATGATCGTATCTGTTCATGTTGCATTATAACTCAGTATACTCTATAGCATCTGTGCTTATAATGCATTATAGCACAAGTCAACAACGTTTTATGACAATAGAACATTATGACACGTCTCGCCAAAGGGTTACATACTTATGGTTTGAGAAGCCCAAAGATGCAGGCTATAATGCATTATAGCTTGTAGAACTGATAGAAGGCTTGATAGAGATTGTGTTACAGTGCAACATAAGTCTCTAAGACGTTTCTTATGGACAGATATCATAGTTCTATACAACTTGGTATTATAAATCATGCAATACATGTATCATTATAACTGCTCATGAACATTTGTGTATATAGGCTTATGGCAAGCCTATATGTGTGATATAACAGCATAAATGCATGTATAAGATATATATAAGGCATCGATTTAGTATAAGATTCATACAGGATTTAGTACAGTGTGTGTGTGTGTGTGTGTGAGTGAGTGTGTGTGTGTGTGTAGACATAGATAGATAGATAGATAGATAGATAGATAGATAGATAGATAGATAGATAGATAGATAGATAGATAGATAGAATATTTTAGATATAGATAGATTTTAATTAATTAATTAATTCAGTATTTTCTTTTCATTATTTTTTAATGCCTTTGTCTATTACACTATTAGGGAGTAATATTTTAATAGAATAGAATATTTTAGAATACAGTGGAGGGCCATGCATTTCACACCTAGGCCTTCACTGGCCTTCACCAAATCGATTTCTTCTCCACTGTCAGCCATTGTGAGTTAAAATATATATATATTATTTAGTTTGTGCCTCTGACTACTCCAATTATTGACAGGAAATTGCTGACGTAATCGTATGCCTGCTAGATGGCCCCAGTGACGTCAACTCGAAATCTGATTGGTTAATGTAACAATTTCATTGCCACTTGTTTTAAGCTACGGGCGCCTGCACTATTGATTCTGAAGGCCTTAAGGTAGATTTCTTTCACCCTGGAAACACATGATGTCAGACACTAGCTGAAATATGATTGGATAAATACCCTCATCATAAATATACACTACTGGAAGCAGCGCAACCAGGAGAAAAGCTATGAAATGTAGAGAATAGAGTATTGGCAATAAATTAATACCCATTCATGGAAAAATATAATAAATATTAAAATACAAGTCAGTAATTTAGATTCTGATAGCCCACCACTGTTAAAATATTTAGAATAAAATATTAGGATAGAGTATTTTAGTTATATATAGATTTTTATATTATTATTATTATTATTATTATTATTATTATTATTATTATTATTATTATTATTATTATTGTTATTATTATTATTATTATTATTGTTATTATTATTATTATTATTGTTATAATTATTATTACCATTATTATTACCATTATTATTATTATTATTATTATTATTATTATTTTGTTCATTCATATATTTATTTTATTATTTATTTATTTATAAAAAATTTTTTTTTGTATTTTTCTTATTTTTTTTTATCACTTTGCCTATTACACTATTAGGGATTAGGAATTAGGGATTGATACAAATAAATTTAAAATTAAATATAAGTCTAATATTAACTTTTTGTACTATATTTCTTATGTTCTATAAAAGCTGCTTTGACAACATCCATTGTTAAAAGCGCTATACAAATAAAATGAAATTGAACTGAATTGAATTGAACTACTGGGAATTTCATCATATTTCTCTAATCTACTGTCCACTGGGTGTTCATTAAACATCATAAAATCAGGTAAAATTCTCTCTTTCTCTATAACAGCCAATCCCAGCATTGCAACAATCAACCCCTCTTTTCCAGGCAGGTATTAAAGTTGACTGAAATGAAAATTCAATTTGTCCATCACTGTCAACACACATCCAACAGAATTACAGTCCTGCAGGATTACAATTATAACTTGGAGGTCATTTACCTGAAATTTTCCCAACTGGGAAATAAGATTTCTTTTAATTAAGTCGGCACATGAAGACAGAGTGACGTGGAGATGAGATGTTTGTGATCGGATAAGAAAAGATGGTTGGATTATTGATTCAGTGAAACGACTGGGTGTAAAGGATAAGAATCAAGAAGATGACTGAAGATGATTAAATGGAATTATGTTCAGAATTAGTCAGGGATTGAAAGGAAAGCTCTGTATAGACAGATCTGTGAAGCCCGGGCAGTCTGTCCTTGATTTTTGAAATGTCGTTACGGTGGATGAAACACAACCCACGTATTAATGAGCTCTAATAGTTATTAACCTGTTCCACCTGAATTCAATCCAAACCTCAATAACTTTGAGTATCGTTGAATAAGTAATGACTATGACTAAATAATAACTTCAATTAAATGACAATTTTAATAATAATAAAAAAAAATGTTTGGAGGTGATGTACAAGCCCTAGGATGTGAATAAATGAAAATATAATTGTAAATATAATGTCTTTTAAATCTGGCTATTACTATAAAGCCAGGGGGTCATCATGATTAACAACAACAACAAACATAACAGCAATAATAATAATAATAATAATAATAATAATAATAATAAGAAGAAGAAGAAGAAGAAGAAGAAGAAGAAGAAGAAGAAGAGGAAGAAGAAGAAGAAGAAGAAGAAGAAGAAAATAATGATCATAATACCCATATATTAATTCATCTGTTTAACAAACTAACTAAAGGTTAGTTAGTTAGTTAGTTAGTTAGTTAGTTAGTTAGTTAGTTAGTTAGTTAGTTAGTTAAAGGGTTCCCTGGCTGTAGAAAAGGTTTCCATTGAATTCATGTGTAAATGATACATTCTAGTCTGGATGGATGGCAGGAACAATGACATCTTATTCCCTTCCTCTACATTCTATATGTGTGTGTGTGTGTGTGTGTGTGTGTGTGTGGTGGATTTAGTCAGTAGCATGCTTATATGGATATCTGAATGCTGTGGTTTTAAAGTAAAGCATACTATTTAGACGGAAATGCCAAATATTCTACAGGATTTGGACAGTAAGTGAGCAAGGCATTGCCAGAAGATTCCAAACGTGCCTCTGTGCAAGCGTTTAACAAGCATTTGATATCTTCTGAGGACAAAAACGCCATTTGACAGCCATTGTTTCCTAACGACAGCAATCGCTTGCTTGACTTAACACCAAATCTGTACCGGAGGATTCGCGCTCCTCAGACGTCAAACTTTTAAGTGAAGAATTTGATTTCCGAGCCATTAGATATATTTACATGGAACACTATATGAAGTCATTTTCTAATATATACTGTATAACGAGGCAAATTTGAATAAAAAGTTATGTAAGCTTAATAAGAGGGTTTAAGGTTTAGTCCATGATGAAATCGCACCGTTTTTGTAATTACAGCCTGGTTTTTGACTCCGTTTGCTAAGGCTATTTATCTTATAATTCCTCTCGCACTAATTCTCAGTTCATGATGTTCAGCGGGTTCATCAATCAATGCCACTTTGACAACCCCAAAACCCCCCCTCGCCCCCCACCCCCACAGAAAGCTGTCCATATGCATGACTACCTCATTTTTTTCATCAGCCATGCCCTAAATTTCTCACAATCACTCCATCTTATGAGTCTAAATGAGCCGAATCTGCCAGACTTGATAAATGAGATCAGTGCACGAGCCCTCGCCGGATGTTTGCTTATTAAACAAATGTCTATATTTGGAATAATAAATGTCCGCGTGTGCAGAGAAATGTAATTGTTATATGAATTAGTGTTTACTGTTTATTACCGAGGGGGATATACAGTATGTGAGAAGAAGACTTTGTTATTTCTAGCTTCATGACATGCCCCTTTATGAGGTTTGTTTCCTTGGATACAGTTTAGAAGAAAAGAAACCGTGGACGCAGGGCACCATGTCTAGCGTAATCTCCTCAGAGAGTGTGCTACAGCTTGATTTAGTAAGGATTAAAACCTTGGGGGTGTGATGTTATAGGAAAGTAATCAGTGATGTGAAGTTAGCGATCGTTTGTCCATCAACAGCATGAAAGTCTTCTGTACTGCAGCAATTTGGAAACGATTGCAATTTTTTCCATTCATTATTGAATGGCTTGATTGATTAAATGCATCAGATAAAATGTTGTGGAGTATTTATTAAACAAGTTCATATGCACACACTTTATAGCAGCTGTGAAAAGTTGATCAATTAATTAATTAAAATAAATAAATAAATAAATATATATACATACTTTTATTTACTTTTACTTTTATATTATTATTTAATTTATTATTTTCTAATTTATAGATATTATATAATTTTTTTAAGGCTATATAACTTTTATAATATTTTAGATTTTTTTGTTCTTTCTGTTTTTTAATCTGTCTATTTTTTATCTAATTTATATACATAGATAAAATATTATAATATATATATATATATATATATATATATATATATATATATATATATATATATATATATATATATATATATATATATTTGTTCTGCCTGGTTATTTATTTATTTATTTATTTATTTATTTTATTTTTTTATCTGGCTGTTACAAAGCACAGACACTGGAGTCTCCTTCCCTAAATAGAAAATAGCCAAACATTCTGTAAATCTTCTTTGTGTCAGTGTTTACTGTTAAAAGCATCAGACAAATAAAAAGGAACTTTTTACCAATGCTTAAGTGTACATTAAAAATGACTGCATCATATAAGTGCTAAATGCATCATATAAGTGCTAAATAAGACTAAAGTGGCTGTATACTGATGACAATATAAATCTCCCAGAGTATTCTGTGTGTGTATGTGTGTGTGTGTGTGTAGGCTGATCTGTTGAGGATGAAATGAGTGTGTGTGTCTAATGTGAACAGTCGATGTGACCTTTTCTTTGGCAAAGACCGGGCCATCTCGCTATCAGGAGCATATCAAAACAGAAACTCCAGCTTTCGGAAAGGTCAGGACACATGTTGCAGAGATGTTTGGTATTAACTTTCTGACAGAAAGGCCTGTCTTTATGAAGATGAGAAACCAAGGAGATAATGTTAAAGTAGTTATAGTAGTAGTCTGCATTATCACTTTGGGAAAAACTTTGGTGAAAATATGTGTAACAGCATCATTCATACATAACAAAATAGAGACAAAATAGATGACATCGTGTACTGTGAACAGTATCTACTGCTTTCAATTCAGTACCTACTGCTCAGGTGCTGATACAGTCTATATTGATCAGTATATGTGTGTAGTATAAATTAAATTCAGAAATACTGCTGTATATCCACCATGCTGGCATTGTCATGTGACCTTCGACATCATAATAACCACAAAAAACTATAAACAAGTATGATTTAACCACAAGAAACAACGTCACCCCTAGCACTTACACTTAAAAAGGGTCGACGTCTCGCCTTCCACTATTTGTGATTCATACAACTCTTCCATGCCACTCCCGTTGCATTATGGGAGTTGGCTCCATACTGCAGAATCTCAGCAGAAGCAGAAGATCATCCAGGTGTTTCTCACCAACCTTTTTATGAACACTTAGACTCCTTTGGGTTCCTCCTTTTCACCTACTGTATAGTATCATAGTATGGATCCATGGATGCAGCTAAAGACATTTCTTTTATGGTAATAAGACATTCAGGAGCAGCAGGTACTCTTGGTGTAGCAGGTACTCTAGCATTGCTGCCTCACAGCTTCAGGGTCTCTGGAGTTCCTCTGGATCTCCATGTCTCCATGTCTCAAGTTCTCCTTTGAAATCCCAAAAACATACCTGCAGGTGGATTGGCTATGATAAATTGCCCCTTGGTGTGAATTGGGTCCTGTGATGGACTAGTGCCTCAACCAGGATGTGTTCCTGATCACTCCCAGTGTTCTTGGGATCGGCTCCAGATCCACCGTGACCCTGACCAGGACAAATCACTTACTTTAAACATGGTGAGAAACCCAAAATGTTCACAAAGTGCAAGTTAAAACATTAATTAAGGAATCTGAGAAAACGCATAAATATTGTATAAATATTTGTATTTTCCTGCTTAATTGCAATAACTGATATCCACCTTTTATCACATTCTTTAAATCCTTTCCTACTTGAAAAAGCAGAATTTGAACCTAGGACCGCTACACAGTTCCACAAGCAACACGGGTATCAGATCTCACATCCTAAACTGCAGTGTGTACCGTATTTGTATAGAAGTTTTCGTTTTTCGAACTTGGCACAATCGATATGTCTCTTCAACCTGTTCTTTATTGATGTTCTGGCTTGTTGAATAGGTTTTTCCATATTTCACCCACATTTTTATTTCCATTGTTGCGCCATAGGGGGTGCAAACTTTTACACACAGCTTTATGAAAAAGCTGTGAAATTGCAGGTAATAACCTGCCTGTATAGCAAATTTAACATACTTTTTCTTCAAACGATTGCAGAGAAGCCGCAGGTAACACCTAAAATAAATAAATAAATAAATAAATAAATAAATAAATAAATTGATGTCCGTAGAGCAAGAGAAGATAAAGCAGATGAATGTATTATATGTAAATGTAAATGTAAATTAAATTTGCTAACCCTCAGTCTTCTTGCCTTTCTAGCGTCCACATTACCGAGGAGGTCAGTGGGGGTGTTTCTGGGTCAGTGGCTTTCTATCCCAGGGGTGACGTGAGGCTTTTGTAACGAGGTCCAGGTCGCACACAATAGATAGCAGAAACTCGACAACAGCTGCACTGTTCTCAGCTACACAAATGAGGTGGCCGAGCCCTGATGAACTTTCCTCATTGTTCTTTCCCTCTGACCTCTCTTGCTCTTCGATTCTGATTCGGAAAATTCAAATCATAAGGCTTTATTGGAAGTGACGTCCGGCTGGAAATTGTTTTGGGTTAGGCGGTTGTCATATCTTGTAATTCATTTGACATGGAGCAGCGACCAAGCAGAAACAGAACGAGGCAGAGGATCTGTGTGTGTGTGTGTGTGTGTGTGTGTATTGATTACACAATGTTGTTCTGTTTCAAGACTTAGTTAAACATTATGGGCTCTGGAATAGGCCTATCACAGCTACTCACTGAAACACACCATGCTTGCTAGTGTAAAACGCTATTAGAACTTTCAGCAAAATGCTTAACACTGTTAGCTGTTACACCTCCAGGGTTCGATCTCCTCGTGCTCCAGGGGTTTGTATTGGAAAATTTGTATTGTGAAATGAATTTTCTTATAAAAAAAAAAAAATGTAAATGCAGATAATCCGTTCCAGCCGCCCAAAATATGACCAATATCACCAATATGAAGCGTATGTAAACTGTATGGCTGCTTACAAAGAACTGACCCAAGCCAAGCATTCCATGTCAAGGCTCCTTACAGGAAGTCGTGCCACCAAGCTTGGGCTAAAAATAGAACAGACCGCCCACACCACCAATCTGTTAACAAAAATCGCCTGAAAAATCACCTAGCTTTTTAATGCATGCCGAAGGCAAAGTTGGTATCGTGGGTTGACTCTTTCCCAACAGCTTTCACTGACTGAAATTTTTTTGTAAACTTCATAAACCCGCTTTGCTTGGCTTTCCACTGATGCTAAAAAGTTTTGAACGGCGCCTGGACATATGCACAACTTAGCCAGCATTCAGTTCGGTCCGTTCATATGCAGAAAATGCTCTGTATGCCGATGCAAATTTCTTGCAAAATTGAAATTCTTAAGGCGAAAATTCGTAAGGGAGGGCTTTCATATGCCGAGGTTCCACTGTACTCTGGTTTCATCATGATCAAATGTCTGTGCATACTTAATACAAAAAAAAAAGTAGTTCATGAATTGCTACAAAATTGATTCAACAGCAATGTGAATGAAAGCATAATAATGTAGTAACTAATGCTGAACAACTGTGGTAATATTACACATAAAGGTATTGATTTATGACACTGATACATGTAGAAGGCACAGTAGTTTTAAAAAAGGCAGTAGGCAGGGTCATTTAACAACTTATTAGTTACTAAATTATTACATTTTGGTCAAAATACAGTTTGGTTGTTACAAATTACAGCATGGTTGTTAACAAGCGTTAATTAAGGATCTGTACAGTTAACGTTATAAATATTTGAACATTAATATGGTTTCAAATGTACTGAGAATTTTTCTTCAAAGTATTTAGTTGATTATTTCTATAATTGCTTAAATCCATGTGCTATTAGATAATAAAATGGTTGATTGTTTATGGAATGTGTGTTTTCCGCATTCTGGACTCACATAAAGAATGAGGAATGTTTTCCTAACGTCTGGGGAATCGTTTCTGCACAGACGAAGTCTAAAGCAAAGAAAATATTTGTGTTTTTCCGTCACATTTAACGAAGCATCCTGGCATTTTCAAAATGCTCCCAAAAAACATCTTTCCGAAATCGAACCGTCTGTTTCAAACCGAAGAAGTTTCCGAAGAGTATTTTAAAGAGAAATGGGACAAAAGATGGTCATTTTTCAGGCAAGTGGCCCGTGATGCATTGTCGTGTTCCCTATATGATTAGAAGATTTTTTTTTAGAACATACTCACTGGCTGGGTGTTTTGGCGAAACTTCATACAATGTTGAAAAATAGGACTCAAGTTGGCATGGCAACAAATCTCCAAGGAAAGGAAAAGGTCATAGTGGCTATAAATTCATTGCTTCAGTTTGAATGAGCTGGTTTCCTATTATCATCTCCATTCTGCTATATATTTCTTTTTCCATGTTTCTCTCTCTCTCTCTCTCTCTCTCTCTCTCGTTCACTCATGCGATCGTTCGTTCACTCACTCTGCTTCCTCATATAAATGTGGTGATACACGGCTCCGGTTCAGAACAAGCTCATGATTTTGATTTTCTGTTTGCAAAGTAATAAACATTGACAGGAGAATGGGCCCAGGGCTCGGGCCTCTAATGAGAAAATGAAATTAGTTTTTCAGCTGACTGCTCAGAAACATTTTATACATTATAATCAAGCATTTATTTGAGTGTGGCTGCCTTCTAATATGTATTCGTGTCTGTGTATGTGTCTTTTTAAAGTCTATTCTCTTGTGTATTTGGATGTGTTTCTCTTTCTTTTGCACAGCATGAGTCTGGCTTGGTCTTGTTGTCCTCTTTTGTTTTGTTTTTTTTTGTTTTTTTTACACAAAGTACTCGATTCATTGGATTTAACCATTCAGTATTGTCCTGATTTGAGTCAAAATGAAACTTTTTTTCATTTGCTTGGCTCCATGAACAAATATGAACAATCGTTTTTAAAGATTAGTTTTAAATTCAGAGTTAAATCGTCTCTGCTTTTCTGGTCTTTCTATTTCTTTTCTTTAAAGACCCTTTTATTTGTATTTGGATCAATTCTTGAACAAACAGGAAAAAAGAAAACTAAATATAAATATAAATATTAAAACTTAAAGGCTACTACTACTACTACTACTACTACTAATAACAATAAGCATAATAGATATTGATAGATATAGTGATTTAAAAGGATTGTAGATAAATAACCATATAATAAATAAAAAAATTATAAGATGTTTAAATAACATTTAATTTAAAGCACCAGAAAAACGCCAACCAGCTGAAATGCTCGACATTTTCTTCATGTGCATGCGGAAGGTCCGATTTCAAAAACGAAACAAAAGAAAATTAAAGAAAAATCATAATGCCAAACACTCAAGATGGCACTGATCCAAACCCCGGTAATTGCTTTTGGCCCAAAACCAACAAAAAATTGGAAAATTGTGGCTCAAATATCCAAGAAAACATATCAGGTATTGCCTCCTGTAACAAATGGGAAAGAGCGGAATTGAATTTGGAAAAGTCATGTATTTTTATTTTATTTTATTTTCTTGGAACAGGAAACATTTACATTCTAAAGAGACCTGGCTGTATTTTTCTTTTTTTTTAGGACTGATTTGTTTTATTATGTTTATACTTTCTATTTTATTATATTTATATATCAGAGTTACAGTGAGGTTTATTTTTGTCTGGAAGAGTTTAACTGAAGTGCTTTTTAAGGAAAAAATATGCTTAGTTGTGTTGAAAGAAAAAGTTTGGGATCGGTATCAGTGTCAGCTGATCCTTCGGTTCTCAATTAAACACGTTTATTTTATATCAGTTTTCTTTCATGTATTAAAAAACATGTTTTTTAATTGTGTTTGGCAGGTATGAACATCTTGCAGGCATTTTAAGCTGTTATCACTGATCACATGACCTATTATAACTGCTCTATCATGATGTAATAATGTTACATGGTACAGTTATAGAGACTCAAATTCATATAATGGGGTTTAGATTCAGTTCTTTTTGGATTTTGGGGGGAAAATTGTAATCAAAGGAGATGAAATAACAGCAGCAAGTCGAGTTGTTTGACAATTTAATAACAACCTGAATGATTGTTCCTCTGTTGACTTCTGGGTTCTCCATGAGTCCTCCCATGGTTCTCCATGATGGACCACCAGAGCAGGTCTTACAGTTTTAGCCATATGATTTGAATGGATTTAATCCAATAAGTAGCCCGAGACCTTTAACTGTCAACTTATGTCAATCTAATGACAATTTTTGTGGAAAGAAAAGTTCCATTGTGATTAATATTAGTTCATAAAGTGCATCTGTCCTGACCGGGTACAGCTTAAAACAGTTAAAGAAAGCCATGGCTGCAAAAATGTTCAAAAATTACAATATATAAAGTTCAGTTTTTTCTATGCTTTACCTCCTTAAGACAAAAAAAGAGATAATTTCAATATATTTTCATACATTACGCTTCACAGATGTTCTTCACAGTCATACATAATAAAAAGTAGTCAAACAGAGTTAAAAAATTAAAAAAAAATAAATAAGATACACATTTTCTTTGATAATATTTAATCATGTGAGTCACGTAGATATCAAGAGAGTCATCGCAAAACTTCTTAAAAAAAATCTATTTTTTATTAATCTGTTTTATTATTGCTGCTTATGTTTAGGTTTCTTCTGGGTTCTCTGGTTTCCTTCTATCTTCAAAAAAACCCCCGTAAAATTCTGTTTGGAAATCTGTTGCAAAATAGACGGCCATTTTCTTCCACCCCCGCAAACAAGAGCCGAGGGGAGTGTAAACTTTTTCACAGCATTATTTGTCCGTATTATTTGCACTGTCATTATCTGATTACTTTTTTGACTAAAATTCTGACCAGGTCTCCGGTACATTTCATATATTTAACAAACCTTTGACCTAATTTAATCTCTGGACACATCATCTAAGGAGAAAATGAAAATAGATATAGAAGCAGTGTTTGGTTGAAATGTTCGGTCTCAGGCTTTATTACTGATATAACGGTAAAAAAAAAAAAGCTCAGACATCTATATGTCCACTACAGAGGCTGCACTGTGCATGGACATCTGTCATACTTTTTAATTTAGTCAGCAATATCAAAAGATGTGTTGACGTTCTGTGTTTATAAGCATTCACAATTCATTAGGGAAGCGAATGTCTTCGATTGCTTATGAAAAGCATTTGGAGAGAATGAGCCAAGCCTCCATTATACAACATCTGCATTAAAAAAAAAAAGTAGCAGAACTTTATCTGGCATCATGATCAATGGTACGTTCAGATTATTCCAAGGAAAGCACATGTGTAGTCAATTATTCCACTTAGCAGCATGCTTTTAAGAGCTCGTTTTGGTTACAGTTCTGTCCATGTGGATTTGTGTCCATTCGATTTTCTTAGTCTCGCATCAGCGTATTGGAATGCTGCCCTTCAATAATGTACGTTTCTGTTTTAAATGTGTATCTGCACAGAGAGTTAAGCTGACAAATGTCTGCTACGTCTCTTTCGCTTTAGCTTTAAACAGCTAACCGCAGCAAAGTCAAAAACAATGTGCTTCTGCAGTCGCTTTAAAGACTCCAGTTCTAAGAGTACTGGATGCGGGATGAACGATCTCGTCGCAGAGAAACTTCTGGATGATTCTAATGAAATTCTTTTTTTTTTCACTATAAGCATGTTAACTTATTTCCACTTTTTTTCTTTTTCTTTTAGGGCCGTCTTCTACAGCACCAACAAAACTGGTGGATTTCCAAAGGTTACTTCTTTAGTCTTTCCGGATCTGTTTCCTTCTCATCTCTACACACACACAAACTCAAACTCCGAAGGTTTGATTTTCATGCTAATGTTAATGCTAACACCAGGACTGTTTATGCTATCGCTGAGTTTCTGTCAAAACTCAGGACAACTGTGTCAAATATCTGCATTGCATTATGGAACTTTACTATTCACTAAAACGATGGATTTGTAGCTAACTCATCAAATTCTCACCAGACTCACTAAACATTTCAATATAAATGTATTTGATGATCCATTTGTGGAGGAGATACCTCGAATTATGATATAAACACAAAAGTTTGCATGATCTCGCCAAGGTTCAGGGGTTTCCTCTGGGTACTCAAGTCCAGTGACATGTGTTGTAGCCTGATGATCATCTCTGAATTCTAAAGTGTCAGGAATGGGTGTGTCATTGTGCCATGAGATGGACACCATGTCTTTTGTGATAGGCTCCAGGTTCAACAAGACCCTGTGTAGGATCAGAGCTGATGGATTAATGGAGATGTCTCAAATTGTAAAAAATAAAAAAATAAAAAAATGGATTTTCCATTAAGTTAACCGAAGAGCGGCTATTAAATAAAACATGCAGTTATCCTGAAGTGTTTTTGTAAACAAGACTGTAGCTGAAAAATGAATCTATTTGCATTGTGTTGGAGATTTTTTTTAAAAAGAGAGACATCTCCTGCTGCTTATTCATTAAACCGAACAGCATTTTTTGCTTATACGTATACACAATCCTACATAGACAGCGTTCTTAAATCCACTTCACTGTTACTGTTATTAAGTTCATCGCACAAATACAGCATACATTTAGTAAATCGGTGCGTTTCCGTGCTCTAAAGTTGCTTAAAAAACCCACTCCGGGGCCGTTTTAGTAAAAAAATCTCATTTTCTATGCACATGCAAATGACCCAAGGGAAGTGAAAGTCACCCTTGGGAAAAACATCAGACCAATTAACTGAGTGCACTGATTGAGAGTGAGCCTGTAGCGCTCCACATGAACCCGTAATTGTACTCTCATTGTATGAATCCATAAAAGTACTTGAATTTTCCCATCAGCTTTCCCATTAACATCTCTTTAGGTCAATCGTAAGAGGAGCACTATGTGCAAAAAAACCTGTGAAAATATGGTATAACCTCAGGCATGATAGTCTCGGTTCTCTGTTACAGGTGAGCCGTCTACAGTCATAACGCTAACAAACTCGGATGAACCTCACATCCCTCTCGAGTCTATACTCTCTCGCTCATCCATATGCTCGTTCCAGATGCTGGAGGGAAAGACAATTCCCAGAGTTCAACAGCAGCATGCCTTTACATCAGGAAGTGATAAACAGGGCGTGGAAGTGTGGAGAAATGGAGCAGGTTTCAGCATAACACCACTACGATGCTCATAAGGGATATTTGGAAACAGATCCCACAAATTAGCTCATGACTCAAAGTAAACTCCAATTAAAAGTGGTGCACGGGTAATTGAATAACATATATATATATATGTCCAAGTATTCTACTGAATATTTTCCTGGTTTACTGCATCCCATAATGTCACTCGTTTTTAATTTATTTTTTAATTCAATTATGTTTTTTTAGTAAGGAAAAGCATTGATATCCAGGTTCAAGTTCATCTGGTTCTTCTGTAGTGTGGAATCAAGCTCTCTGTGAAGTTATAAATAGAACCTTCTGGAAATTATTTCAGGAAATTATTCTGGAATTTTCTTCTCCCGCTTGTGAAGTTTAGAAGACGAAAATAAACATGAGCTTATCAGGTTACCGAGGGCAATGTCCTCCGTCGGTGAGACGTTCCAGAGTCGGAAAAAGTCGAATTCCTTCGTTAAGCTTTTCTGTGAGATGACGTTTATTATGGAAGGAGACTCCAGTGCCAGCGCTTTGTAACAGGAAACATCACCGTATCGACAATTACGTTTCTGTGGTGCATCCAACATAAAAACCCATGTCCCTGATGTTGCTGTTATATACAAGACAACATATCAGACTCATTCTGTGCATTCATATAAATTTTATTCGTCACTGTATGAACTGCTTTTATGAAAAAATCGAATCTGAGAAGAAATAACCGAACGACTCTGAGAACCAGACAGCGCTGTACAAGCATGAAGCTCTTTCATTCCTAACTGCAACATCTTAGTACTCATTACACACCAGTTATTATTTATGCTAATTATGAAAGTAATCTATTTACGTTCCAAAAGCTCCAAAATTGAGCTTTGATTAGTCTGTGGATGTCCTAAAGCCAGTCTCGGATGCTGTTTTGCATAAGTCTCGGCTTTAATCTTCTAAAAGCTAACAGATTTTTGGATCACCGTAGCTTAAAATACGTTTTTACTCAGGATCAGAAAACAATTCTGAAAACAAAGGGAATTAAACGGGATTGTGCCATAGTTAACTCTCACATGCTGTCTATTAAGTGTGAAGTGGGTGTGGCCTAACATCTTCCACTCTGTGCTTGGAAATACTATATAGAAAAGAGAAGGCTTTATTATCACCACACGTACATTATGTGTGATTTACATACACAGTGAAATTCTTTTCTTTGCATCTCCCAGATGAGGAAGATGACACAGAGCCCCTGGAGCAAAGAGAGTTAAGGGCCTTTGCTCAGGGGCCAAACATTGGCAGCTTGGAATTGCTTGGGGTTAAACCCTGACCTTCTGAACAAAAATCCAGAGCCTTAACCACTTGAACCACCACTGTTCATAGAAACCCATATGTATGAACTTTAGCACTATGAGCATGAATTTTTCAGACACGTCTTTAAGCTCAGATACATCACTCTATGTCACTCTATCATGCTCTGATTTTATATCAAATCTGTGTCTATATCTAAATCTATATCTAAATCTGTGTACTCGTGCACTATTCTAAACTACTAAGTTGTAGTATAATTATTGAGTAGTTTGGGAATCGTCTGGGAAACTGAGGGCTTATAATTATACTGAGGGGCGGTGGAAGCTCAAGTGATTAAGGCTCTGGGTCGTTGATCGGGGGTTCAAGCCCCAGCACCACCAAGTTGCCACCATTGGGCCCTTGAGCAAGGCCCGTAACCCTCTCTGCTCCAGGGGTGCTGTATGATGGCTGACCCTGCGCTCTGACCCCAACCTCCAAGGGTGGGATATGCGAAGAAAGAATTTCACTGTGCTGTAAGGTATATGTGACAAATAAAGGCTATTTCTACTTCCTGTTAGTGTTTGGTTTGAGACGATGCTACTCTTCTAAAATTCATACACTGGACTGTAGAGTAGACCACATAGTGCATAGTATATCATTTGGAACACAGCTCGAGTTAGTGTTAGTCCTAAACTCGGGTTATATACAGGGATTGTTTCTAAAATCAAGATCACACGGTTATTATTTGTTCGTAACTGCCCACAAATCTATCATTTCTAACAATTTTCCAAAATGTAATAACTAGTAGCCTAATTTCAAGCAATGCAACACTAACCAGATGGTTGCTAAGGATGTAGTCTCACATAGTCAGACATTCAGATTGATGGAAGAAGTCCTGGATTCTAACAGCCCTCAACCCTCCCTGCTCCAGGGGCGCTGTATCATGGCTGACCCTACGCTCTGACCCCAACCCTCCAAGGATGGGATGTGACAAATAAAGGTTACTTAACTTCTTCCATGAGGAAAGTAGAACATCATGACGGCTTTGTTTCCAGGAGGAGCATTAAAAAAAACACACACACACGTCTACAGGAAATCCTGTAGAATCCAACCAATCAGATGACGACTTCCTGAATTCTTTCCAGTTTTGTGTGCACTTTTAGTCAGCATTTCAAGGGATGTGACCTATAAGGACAAGACTCCTAAGGATGCCAGGATTCAGTACTGTTGATTGAATGTCTTAAATTGATGACTGATATTTTTTAAATGAACAAAAACACTAACAGCTAATTTGTGTGGAAAAAGATGTAGATCCATGCTTTTGCCTCCATTTTGTACAAACCGAGCCTTTTATTTCTAATTACATTCCCATCTTATTGTCCATATTGTTATTTTTCCATTAATCCATCCTCATGTTTCATGTGTTTAATACATTGATAAAGCACTGAAATTGATCCTGAAGCCTAATTTGCCATTTTCCATCTTATCTTTGTTTCATGCAGAACACGCAATGCAGCATATAGCAAAAAGAGAGAGAGAGAGAGAGAGAGAGAGAGAGAGAGAGAAAGAAAATAAGCCACACGTCTGTTTTTTCCCCCCTTCACTACCAGGTGCACACACTTTATATGCAATTTTACAATCATTGCATTCTGTTATTTATTTATCTCCCCTAAATTGAAATTTCCATCTGGTTCTTGCTATAAAGCTGTCTTTGTTTGCAGCGAGATCATTACTCATGATTTTACTTTCTCCGTCCCTCTTGGGGTTTGTCAGGAGTGTTTTATCCAGAAGAGAGAAATGAACACTGAATCGTCGCCCTGCTTTCACCGCATTAGGGTTATTTCGCCCCGCTGTTGCTATGCAACAATGTGAAATGTTGGCACAACATGATTTAGATCGGGTTCAACAATAAAGTCTTTTTTTTTTTTTTGCAGTGAATGCACTGATGTTAGCACTGTGCTTTTAATGCTGGCAGCAGAATTAACATTTTCATGATCATTTTTATTTTCTGCTTAAAAAATACATCTGTAGTAGAATCCTGCTTTCAGGACTGATATAGATGTAGAGATGTAGATTCTTATATTTATCCATTTTACAATTTGACACTCAGACTCTCTCTCTCTCTCTCTCTCTCTCTCTCTCTCTCTATCTCTCTCTCTCTCTCTCTCTTCCCCTTTCTCTCTCTTGCACACAAACACACTCTCTCTCTCTCTCTCTCTCTTTCTCTCTCTTTCTTCCCCTTTCTCTCTCTTGCACACAAACACTCTCCTCTCTCTCTCTCTCTCTCTCTCTCACACACACACACACACACACACTCCCCTCTCTCTCTCACTCTCTCTCACTCACACACACACTCCCCTCTCTCTCTCTCTCTCTCTCTCTCTCACACACACTCCCCTCTCTCTCTCTCTCTCTCTCTCTCACACACACACACACACACACACACTCCCCTCTCTCTCTCACTCTCTCTCTCTCACTCACACACACACACACTCCCCTCTCTCTCTCTCTCTCTCTCTCTCACACACACACACACACACACACTCCCCTATCTCTCTCACTCTCTTCTACTCTCTCTCTCTCTCTCTCTCTCTCTCACACACACACACACACACTCCCCTCTCTCTCTCACTCTCTCTCTCACACACACACACACACACTCCCCTCTCTCTCTCTCTCTCTCTCTCTCTCTCTCACACACACACACACACTCCCCTCTCTCTCTCACTCTCTTCTACTCTCTCTCTCTCTCTCTCTCTCTCTCTCTCACACACACACACACTCCCCTCTCTCTCTCTCCCTCTCTCTCTCTCTCTCACACACACACACACACTCCCCTCTCTCTCTCTCACTCTCTCTCTCTCTCTCTCTCTCACACACACACACACTCCCCTCTCTCTCTCTCTCTCTCTCTCTCACACACACACACACAATCAAATATTCCATTACAAGTGTATGATTTTTTTTTATCTCTTAAAAGTATAACGCTAGCCTGCTATTCAATATTCTGAAAAGGAGTGGTGTTCTACAGTATATAGAATCTCAAATGGTTCTATCAGTTGCTTCATATATGGAATGCTTCTTTATATAGATTCAATATGGACTAGTTTCATTAAACATATCTCACTGGTGTTCTTTTATAACTATGATAGGATTCATTTGATTGATTGACTGACTGATTGAAGGGTCTATGCAGGTGTTATGTAGCCTCATGTCACCGACCATGAATAGTACATGCAGGGTTATATGTAGCTTTATATCACCGACCATGAATAGTACATGCAGGGTTATATGTAGCTTTATATCACCGACCATGAATAGTACATGCAGGGTTATATGTAGCTTTATTATGTAGCCATTGTGTATCCTTACTATATATTGTCATAAACAGGATATTCAGGTGTTGTGTAGTCTTATTACATATGTGTTTAATAAGCTTATTTATAGCAGATGTCATATAGGTCTTATGCAGATTGTATGTAATCTTAATTATGTCTGTTGTCATGTAGGGGTTGTGTAGGTTTTATGTTGTCTGTTATGTCAATGTTAAGCAGTCTTACTATAGAGGTGTTATGCAGCCTAATTTACAAGTTACAGTGTCTGCTATGTCAATGTTATGAAGCCTTATTAACCTTACTTATATAAGTTGCTATAAAAGGTTAATGAATGTATATATATATATAGGCATTTTCTAGCCTTCCTATATCAGTTGTCATAAACGGCATATTCAGGTGCTATGTAGCCTTACTGCATAGGTCTTATAGGCTTATTATGAGCTTATGCAGATGGTATGTAACACTAATTATGTCTGTTGTCATGAAGGTGTTATGTACATGCAGGTAATTCAGTCTTACGATGCAGGTGTTATATAGCCTCATTTATAGCAGATGTCATTAAGGGTTTATGCAGATGGTATGTAACACTAATTATGTCTGTTGTCATGAAGGGGTTGTGTAGGTTTTATGTTGTCTCGGTTAAGCAGTTTTGCTATTTAGGTGTTATGCAGCCTTATTTATACAAGTTACAATGTCTGCTATGTCAATGTTATGCAGCCTTATTAGCCTTATTTATATAAGTTGCTATAAAGGGCTTGTGCAGGTGTTCTTCACATATATGTATGTATATGGTAGGTGTTGGTCTTATTGTGTAAATCTTATGTAGTTTCTAGTCTCACAATATCAGTTGCTGTACACTGCATCTTCAGGTGCTATGTTACCTTATTACATAGGTGTTATATAGGCTTATTTATAGCAGACGTCATTAAGGGCTTGTGCAGATGGTATGTAACCTTATGTCTATTGTCATGAAGGTGTTGTGTAGGATTTATCTAGTCTGAAATGTCAATGTTATGAAGGTCAGTGTTTGTAATGATGCAGTCTTTCTGTGCAGGTGTTATATAGCCTCATTTATAGCACTTGTCATAAAGTGAATATGTTGTATGCAGCATTATTATTACTTTGGTGCTACATACTTAGCATCATTATATCAGTTGTCATGAATGGCTTACGCAGATGGCATGTAGTCTTAATGATGTCTGGTGTCACGAAGATGTTGTGTAGGTTTCACGTATTGTGTTATGTCCATGTTAAGTAGTCTTACTATGTAGATGTTATGCAGCCTTATTTATAGAAGTTGCTATAAACGGCTTATGCAGGTGTTATTTAGCATAAATATATACAGTAGATGTGGGCCTTATTGTCTAAATGTTATGTAAATGCTATCCTTAAATAAATAATGATGCATATGAGATCATGCTAAGCTTGCAGTTTCCTGAGCTGTAGATGCTAATATATGCTAATTGTATCTTTTCTTTTAAACCTTTTAAATTTCGATTTTTCTGAAACGTTCAGGTTTTTTCTGAATGGATCATTTTTATTTTCTTTTTTACTGCCTGCCTGTAATTGCTTCATGCCGAGTTCATTCCTCTTCCATGAAGCCCCACAATCATCTGATATTGTGCCAACACATGAGGCATTTTATTTGCTACAAGCATCGGCGTATTTGACTTTAATATCTTCTTTTAAGGAAGCTTGTTTTTGCTCCGGCGTGCTGAGAGGGTGCGTGTAAGGAGGCCGAGTTTGTGATGGTGCTTGAAAAAGAAGGGGCGAACATTAATCATGTGTCTCTTTCATTTGCCGAGATGCATAAAACACTGAAATCTGTTGATCTGTGCACACAGGGAGGGAGTAAATACGAGTGCTTCATAGCTCATTCCCTGCAGAGCTGGAGGAAGGTTACTGTCTTTCCTCCCATCTCTCAACTGCTTCAAATCAACCCAGTTATTCCCGACACAACCGCATGCCAATTAGAGTGCTCTCGCAGTAGTGCTGATGGACTTAACAGGCACTTTTCTTAAGTTCCTGCCACTCCGAGTGCTTTTTTAAGTTTAAAGAAATCTATAAACAAACTCCAGCATATGGGGATTTTTTTCTTTTTCTCCCCCCTCTCTTCTGTGCCATGAGTTGAAACGATCTGATTTATGATGTCTAACTACCAACATAATTTAGGGATTTGTTTAAAGCCTTAGAAGAAGGTGGACTCCTTTTTTTTTTCCTTCCCCCCATGCTTTTAAAATGCATCAGGGTTTCATTTCACATCAAGATCCGTCGGAATGCCCTAAGCGAACGCTCGCTTTTATCAGATATTATATGGAAATTTTAATCATACCATTCCAAGCCTCAATCTTCCTCTTCCTATACACACACACACACACACACACACACACATTTTAACCCTCCATCAAAAGTGTTATTCTGTTGCCTTCCCATTTAAACATATAGCATAGAATAATTGCAGTAATTGAATCAAAATCAGAAAATATCTCTATTATCCGAGTCAAAGCTCTACTTATCCTTCACACTGGAATGTTACCATCAAGGTCCATGACCATGAGTTATAATCAACTTATAATCAAAGGTTGACTACAAGGAGATTTCCAAGAGATACTGTATATATTATGCATAACGTATCATCCCACTGACAAGGGAAAGTACTCAGAAAATAAATAAATAAATAAATAAATAAATAAATAAACTACTACTACTACTACTACTACTACTACTACTACTACTACTAATAATAATAATAATAATAATAATAATCAATAAATAACCATTATTTCTTAGAGTATACATGCATTTCTGTAAGCACTTTCAAATTTTTCTTGTCCAAAAAGTTTGATCTATGAAGCAAAGCATTATTATTATTATTATTATTATTATTATTATTATTATTATTATTATTATTATTATTATTATTATTATTATTATTATTATTATATTTTTAATTTAATTTATTAATTATTTTTGCAGTGCTGCAGCGAAGGAGTTATCATTAATCTCTCATGTTTATTAATCCTTTGTCCACTTAAGTTAAATGTCATACAAATGTCAACTTGGGCATGTGATAATTAGCCTAATATTTTTTTGTTGTTGTTGAATTATGCTTGTAAAATAAAAATCCAGAGTTTTGGATTACATTTATTTCTGGCTGCAAAAAGTTCAGAACTTTAGCTCCAATTAGTGTATCTGTGCCTGAATACTGTATCTGTGCCTCATGGCTTAGAACAGTCTCCAGTTTTAACTTTAAGTCTTATTTAAGGTATTAAAAAAAATAAAATTTGGGAGCAAATTTTTGCACCTTCACAGTATTGAGGAAACCAGTAAAGTGCCCAAAACCGACAATGTAAAAGTTTACACACCCTTACCGTACTTTTCAATCAGCTGTACTATGCAGAAAAGTCAATTAACTTATAAACAAAGGCCAATTTTGCTGTATTTAAACAAACGAACAAAAATAAACAAACAAATAAATAGGGCCACTGTACCTGCTTGGTACAGATTTTACACAGTAGAATTTAATAAATTATTATTATTATTATTATTATTATTATTATTATTATTATTATTATTATTATTATTAGTAGTAGTAGTAGTAGTAGTAGTAGTAGTAGTTTATTTATTTATTTATTTATTTATTTATTTATTTATTTATTTATTCCCACCCCACATTCTTTACAGACCACAATTTCATTTAAACAATCATTAAATTTCACGCAACATTATTTATACAACTAAATATCACTGAATAAAATATTATACAAAATATATCACTGAAAATGGTTGTCATTTCAATCGAAATCACAGAATCTTGAAGCTTTGTTTCACTAACAAAAAAAGGTTGCTTCTCTCTCTCCCTTTCTCCCTCCACCAGCGTTTTGTCTAGTTCCACTATTTGTACCTGACTTTGACCTTGTGGTAGAGTATTGGAATACTTTTACCCTCCCTCATTCTCTCTCTCTCTCTCTCTCTCTCTCTCTCTCTCTCTCTTTCTGCTTTATTTTCTTACCCATTCTCTTATCTGATTCACACACACATCCAAGACTCCATTTACTCTCTTTTAAAACCTCCACTTGTTTCCACTTTTCTTCTCCGATTAAAAGCAGGAGCAGGGCCTCAGCTGGCACGCCTGTGTGTTTATTATAAAGAGGTCATTGTTGTTTAATGACAGGGCGAGCTGTACAGATCTCGGTGTTGTGTGAGAAAGCTGGTACTATAACTTTCTCTGCATCGCTTCACCTGGAGGCTTTTATTCAGCCTCGAGTTTCTTTTTGTGTCACCGGGAGAATAGGCTGTTTAATTACCTCGAGCTTTCCTGCTAAATTAGTTTAGACGTGATGTTGAATTGACTTCAACTCGTTTTGATTTGATAGCTGGGAAAAAGGAAAAACAAAATGCTTGACCATTTATACCTTTTTTTTTTTCTTTTTGGTTTTCTTTAATTAGATTTTGAGACTTATGCTATTGGCGGGTTCTTTTCTTCAGTTCTGGTTGTTATGTGGATTTGAGTGACCCACAGGCTAATTTAACTTTGACATAAGCTTATATTTCAGCTTGAGAGAGGCGTGTGAGAACAATATTAGGCTCTTATTTAACAAAAAATATATATAAATGAAACAAAGTGTTGAGCCTGTTAGTCTCTGCTTCCCTCATTATGAAAATGGACACCATACAGGAATAATTAAGAAAAAGTGATAGCGGTCAAGCTCTAGAAAATCCCTTGTTTACAAACGGATAAACAACTAACATGAATGAATGGTGATGAATTTCATTAATGCCTCAAAATAAAACAGTTGGTAGTGTTTGTTTGTTTTGTTGTCCTACAAGATAAGACAATTTAAGATAAGATAAGATAAGATAAGATAAGATAAGATAAGATAAGATAAGATAAGATAAGATAAGATAAGATAAGATAAGATAGAACTATAATAACATTAACGTGCATAATATGATATTGTGAATTGCTATAGTGTACATAATTATACAGTAAATATACTGATATCTATAGTAAATCTGAACATATCCTTTTTCTGATTAAACATCAACATATAATCAGTTCACTAACCTGAGAAGAGAAAGTAAATAAAGTCATTTTTAAAGAGTCTCTTTCTGAAAAGATATCTCTAGCCCTGTAGCTAGAGATGCATCTGAGTGACCTTACGCTAAGGTAATTCATTTGCAATAAATGTAATTAACTTTGAAAATATGCTACAGAAGTCACAGGATCATTTTCAGAAACTTACGGTCGATGAACTACGGCCAGTTTTTGTCATATTTTTATCATCTCTGCTATATTTTTTTTCAAGCAATCGGTTTGGTCTGCTGAAACACTTTGCTGGATCTGCATCCAGACCATGTTCTGCTAGTTAATGATCCCTGCTATAAGGGTTTGAGCACTTTATGTTCTTCTACAGCTTACTTTATATTTTAGTGCGGCGTCTTATATTCCAAAAACATTCTGTCGAGTTTAGTCCAAGAGGATGATATGAACTCTTTGGTATTTAGACTAGCTTCAAGTTAACTATTTGTGTGCTTGAATTAGTATCATCTACATTACTAGATGTATCTACATTACTGTTGAATCTAATTCAATCGTTTTCCATTATGGAATGTCTTAGATTAATGTTTGGGTTTTTACTTTTATTCTTTTCAGCCAATTATTATTATTATTATTATTATTATTATTATTATTATTATTATTATTATTATTATTATTATTATTATTATTTATTTATTTAATTTTTTATGCCAACAAATTTGATGTTTTTTTTTTTTAAGTTTTATAGATTTAGAGCCTAAATGAGTTAAATTCTTTAAGGCATCCATCAAGGTTCAATTCTAGGCCCCTTATAGTTCTGTCTTTATTATATCCATCCACTCAGACTGATGATAAAATGACTTGGCTTATTATAAAGTGTTGCCACCTTTCCAACATGCCAAAACTGGACATTTCTATTCCCACCACGTTATGTAAGGTCACTTTCCTGTTATAGTCACCCTAATGTTTCTTCCAGCTCTACTTTCTATTTGACCTTGCAGCAGCAGTGGCTTGTTGTTTGATTGCAGATTTCTGCCTTGACACAACCCTGAGACAGGTCTTTTATTCCATTCTTTTTGAGGTTGCCTTCTATGACATGTGTCTAAGTGCTGTGTCTTGTGACTTTAGCAAATTCAGAATTGCACAGTTGGCCTAAATTTCACCAGCATGATCTAAGAAATCATCATATTCTACCAGAACATTGCAAGTTGCAACAATCTTCTACTAAAACATTACCTTTACTTGTGACTTTAACTGGACATTTTTAACATGTTACATTATCTTATACTATATAGTTTAGAATAGTATAGTACAGTAGAACCTCAGCACACAAATGCCCTCCCTTAAATTTTGCAAGTTTGCATCAGCATATGAACGAAGTTCTTTGTAAGCAGCCATATAGTTTACATACGCTTTGTATTGGTAATATTGGTCATATTTTTGGGTGACTGGAACAGATTATCAGCGTTTTGCAATACAAAATTTTGCTATAAGTACTCGTCTGCAGAATGTATTAAATTTGTATGCCAAGGTTCCACTGTATAGTATAGTATAGTATAGTATAGTATAGTATAGTATAGTATAGTATAGTATAGTATAGTATAGTATAGAATAGTATAGTATAGTATAGTATAGTATAGTATAGTATAGTATAGAATAGTATAGTATAGAATATTATAGTATCGTATAGTATAGTATAGTATAGTATAGTATAGTATAGTATAGTATAGTACAGTATAGGATATCGTACCATACTATACTATGCCAAAGTAAGATGCTCCAAGTGCTTGTTCAACTAAAAAGCAGTTTAAATTGATCTCCAACCACTAAAACCTTCTATGTAAGGTTATCTAACAGAGGGAAAAGCACACGTCTAAAACACTCTAAAAGCCAACAGAGTCCTGAATCATTATTTCATCACTGTGAGTTTGGTTATGGAATTAATTAATTTACACTGATTGAAAAGTTGATTTCGCCGGTGTACTGGTAAAAATGGTTAAACCCTGACCACATTTTAAGTTCTACAATGTAAAGAAAGTCTTGCTTAGGAAATTTAAAACCATTCTGAAAGGTTTAGCTGGTATTTTGTGCTGATTTCATGAAGCAGTATAACCAATTTTGTCCTCAGTTATCATTGCTCAGGTCTGCTTTATATCCCCAAGTCCACTTTCATCTCAGATTTATACAGCAACCCTAAACCTTAAGTCTTAAGTCTTGGATAATATTTGAAATGCAGTCTACAAATTCAAATCCTGTAAAATTAGCGCTAACGTTAAAGTGCAAGTCAAACGCGTTCTATTTAATCTGCCATATTTATTGCTATTGGCTCTATTAATGTTACTTTTTTTTCAAATTTTGTGTAGCATAAATGTATATTTATTTTATTTTTCCTTGGTTCTGAATTTGTACATGTTTATGAAATTGTATACAGTCTATAACACCTTATTTGTAACACAAAATGTATATTTATTTTATTATTAATATATGAGCATTTTATGAATATGCTACAGAATAAATTATTTATCATACTTTGCTTTTGTTTCTCCAAGTAAAAAATTTTGGGACTCAAAATAAAATGTTATATAAATAGACTGTGTTTTAATTTAATTTAATTTAATTTAATTTAATTTAATTTAATTTAATTTAATTTAATTTAATTTAATTTAATTTTTTTATTTTAATTTTTAATTTTTTAAATTAAATTAAATTAAATTAAATTAAATTAAATTAAATTAAATTAAATTAAATTAAATTAAATTAAATTAAATTAAATTAAGCATAGCATCTGGAGTCCTTACTTACACACTATACACATGCCTTTATCAGTGCTTTTGATTTATTTAATTGATTAAGCAGACAACTCTGTGATTAGTGTCACTGAAAAATTGACATTAAATATTGTCTCTGGTTTTATTTCCTTTGCTTCAGGCTCTGTCTCAGTTGTTCAACATCGAGCATGGATTTGAAATGGACATCATTTGCAACCCTTTACGATTCATCGAGTCATAATTCAACCTTTCATTCGAAGGTCTAGCAGCCTAGCACTTCTTCAGCATAAATTCCACTTAAATACACATGTATAAACAGATTTCTAAAGGTCTCACAAAAATCTTTTATTTGCTAGACTTCAGAGAGAAATAGTGAGAGGCGAAGAAGAAGAAGAAGCACACTTTTCATGTAGAATATCGATCTACTCGTTGCGGTTATAAATGGACTCTAGACTTCTGGCGAAACTAGAATGTTGCAGAATCTTGCAGATTTTTTTGCCCACCCCTAAGATGTAAGCTGTCACTCTTCTGCTGCACCATTTCACCCCAGAGCTTGAACTGAAAGCTATATTTATGTCAAAGCGTTGTTTAAAATCCCACAGCTCTCAACTTCTGAAAGGCAATTTGTTTTGACACCTCATCGTCTTGCTTTAAGACCAAATGATATATGGAACGTCGACTTTTTGTTTCTGATGTTTTCTGTATCGCGTGTTGCAGACTTGCTCAGAGTTTCCACATGAGCAAATAGGATCCAGGGTCCATCTCTCTCTTGACTTAACCTGCAATTAGACCACATTTTCTCTGGCCATTATTTCCATTAGAAAGTGGCAAGCCATGTGTTTGTGCAGTCAACAGGGACGATCAAATACCTTTTAACATTTTAACAGTCGCTTGCAATTACATGCAAATCAAAGTCTGATGAGGCTCTTAAAAATGAACGGATTCATTTCAAGCAATTTCCAAATTCCTCACTCTTTTTTTCCCCCCTTTGGTTTATTAACAGCACATTTTGCTATGAAGAGGTACCGGTAAACATAACAGCATTGTCCGGCTAATGGCCACTCAAACAGGAAGTGAAACTCTGCCTCATCTAATCGGTACATCTGAGTTGAAGTTTCAACAGCTCGGGATTTTAAAACTCACTGGTACTGTATTTGTACATGTTTATGAAATTCTATTCCATATACATTATAAAACACCTCAAGTTTGTGCTCACGATTTTATGTTCACGACCTGAAAAGATCGTTCAAAGAGCTCAAAACGATGATGATGGATGGTTGTATGGATGGAAGTATACGCTCAGTTCTCTCACTTCCGTGATGTCTACCTAGCCTGTGTGCCGAGCAGGAACCTGATTGACCTGTGGCTGTTTTTGACCTTGCTCTTCGCCTAACCCGTATAGGATTCTTTGCTATTTCCTGATTTCTCTCTGTTTCTTTTATTTTGAGCGATTTCCTAATTGTTTGAGCTGTACCTGCTTTTTTTGACTCCATCTAACCTCCATGAGTTAGTGTTTTTCTGAACCATGAGGGCTGCATTCTCAGGGTGGGAGGAGTTATACCCATCAATCACAGTGACACAAGGTAATCGTGAGAATCTGTGAGTTCATGTATGCGGAAGAGGGCAGATAACATTGTCCTCTAAATATGTTCCGCTGCATATAATGAACTCACAGATGGCTTGTGATTGACATGCCGGGTTGGTCAGTGCTGTATTAAAAAGGAGAACTAGTGGGTTTAGGGCGATGGGGAATGCACATGCATTTTAATAAGAACTGAAAATCTTCTCAAACAGCATTACTATGCAACCCGATTCGGAATACATCTAACCTTCCACAGATAAATATTTTGGATTTGAGTCGCCCACTCTGAATACATAAATGACTAAGCATTCTTGGGCTGCTGCCATGTTTAGTAAATTTGTGCAGACTGTTCAGTGGTACAACGTCTGACGTAAATGTTTGTTTATGAGCTGGTGATTTTAAAAGGTGCTGACAGAAAACTATAACCAAGAGTGTGCAGATAAAGGTCCACTGTCCACTGAAGGAAGAAAAAAAAAAACATGGATGAGTCAAGCATGCCTGTCCTCTGTTTTTGTTCTGGGCCTCTATTACTTCAGCTGCCATTAGCTCACAGACAGAGATGGGGTCAGACGGGCCTCGGTTTCTGGCTCGTCGCCATTTGGCTGTCTATGCTGTGTTTATTCGTGTTTGGTTTTGGAAATGAAAATGCAAACAATTTTTGGCTTTACAGCAGGAAATATTGCAAAAAAGCTCTTGGATTTCTCCTTTGCTTGTTATTGCTTGGAAATTAATGAGCAATTTTGAATGACCGGGATGTGCATCAGTGATTACTGGGTAGATTAAACATTGCTGTAGAGGATCTGATGTGATGCTAAAATAGATCACTGTGTGCTTATTAATAATAACAAGAAGGAGGAAAACATGGCAGATGAAAGAATTTAAGAATATTTTAATCATCCAGACTGATTTTGTTTTTTTTTTTATTAAAGCAGTACACATCAGAACCAGAGAACCAACTGTGGAGTAGCTGACTTCTACCTCTAGGTTTATTCTCCTCACATTGAAACACACTCTAGTGGATATTTTTTACACATTTGTGTCCTTAAATATTTATTTCTATAGAGTAGGTGTGGTTTAGTGTTCTACTGTTCACAGCTGTTGCTACAAATGTTTTAAAAGGCATCAATACTTTTTGAAACCATGAAACAAAAAAATGTATTTGTTATTTTCATGCATATTGCAAAAAAAAACAAAAAAACAATTTTATTCACAAAAAAAATAAATAAATAAATAAAATAAATTCAGCAAAAAGGACCATCTTTGTATTCCTTACAGCTCCACCTTGGTATTTTCCTTGATGGTTTGGTCACATCATCACACGTCATGGACTCTGTGTTTCACCGTGGCCACCACCTGCACTCCCACGCTCCCGTTCACCATCATCCTAATTGTGTTCATCTGTGTTTAATTATGCATGTTTGTCTTAGCACAGTTCATAAGCACCTCTGCGAAGTATACGTCCAGTCCTCTCACATCCGTGATGTTTACCTAGCTTGTGTGCCGACCCAGTTTTGAACCTGCTTGACCTGTGGCTGTTTATGACCTTGCTCTTTTCCTCAACCTGTATAGGATTCTTCGCTATTTCCTGATTTCTCTCAGTTTCTTTATTTTTGAGCAGTTTCCTAATTGTTTGAGCTGTACCCAATTTTGTGTTGTTTTTAATAAAATTTTATTTATTTATTTATTTACTTCTTTATTTTATAGTATTTTATTTCATTTAATATATGTAATTAAATTAATTAATTTGTTTATTTATTCATTTTCGATTTTTATTGAAGTGAACTTTTTTCCACCAAACATATCGAAGCCCTTGAAAGACTCGATAATTAGTGAATTTGACTTTAGAGGTTGGAGTCCAGCTTAATCAGGCTTAGTGAGGTTAGTTTCTTAGTTTCTTCTACTGCACTACCACCTGAAGTCCATTTCTTTTTAATGGCACTAGAACATTTCAGGAAATTAGTTTTACTGCTTTCTGGAAGGTGTACAAGACAGTGGTGAGACCGGCCATGCTGTATGGTTTAGAGGCAGTGTCACTGAGGAAGAGACAGGAGTCAGAGCTGGAGGTAGCAGAGCTGAAGGTGTTGAGGTTCTCTGTCGGAGTGACACGTTTGGACAGGATTAGGAACAAGTACATCAGAGAGACAGCTCATGTTGGACATTTGGGGGACAGAGTTAGGGAGGCCAGATTAAGAAGGTTTGGACATGTTCAGAGGAGGGAGAGTGAATATATTGGTAGGAGAATGTTGGACATGGAGCTGCCAGGCAGGAGGCAAAGAGGAAGGCCAAAGAGGAGGTATATGGATGGAATCAATGAGGATATGAAGCTAGTGGGTGCAAGTGTTGAGGATGCAGAAGATAGGGATAGGTGGAGAGAGATGATTCACTGTGGTGGGAAGGGAAATGAAGAAGGGAATGAAGAAGAAGAAGAAAGTTTTACTGCTTTCTGTCCAGTAGATTTCCTACAGCTACATAAAACCTACATAAAACCATTCATGTTTTGTCCCCCACAAGAACCAGGAGAACCTCCTCCCGTCTGGCAGAACATTGTCCATAATCACATTATAGTCATTTAAAAGCACCAACATATTCTTTAGAAACTTGCTACCCACCACTTTACATTTATAAATACTCTACTGTAAGAAAAGTCCCTTATCCCCATATCATACACACGTTATTAATGCTCATATGTACTGTTTGCACTATTATACACTGTTACACATTCTATTGTTACGACCCGGCCTAGGCCAGACAACAACATACAGGTAAAAAGAAAAAGGAAAAATACAGCAAAAATAATAAACAAAGCTATACTCAATCCAACTCTATTAACCCATCACAAAAGATAAGAAAAGGAAAGAAAAGAAAAGAAAAAGATCTCCAAAACTGCAGCTCTTGTGGGGTGTTCCCGGTCTGCAGTGGTCAGTATCTATCAAAAGTGGTCCATGGAAGGAACAGTGGTGAACCGGTGACAGGGTCATGGATGGTCAAGACTCATTGATGCACGTGGGGAGAGAAGGCTGGCCCATGTGATCCGATCCAACAGACAAGCTACAAGCTAATGCTGGTTCTGATAGAAAGGTGTCAGAATACAGAGTACAGGACAGGTCAGGGCTGTTTTGGCAGCAAAAGAGGGACCAACACAATATTAGGCAGGTGGTCATAATGGTCATTGGTCCATTGGCCAATGATCAGGCCTGGTCATTGTGTTTGGCCAATAAACCTGAATTTGATTCTGATGACACCCTTCATAAATTCATTAAAATGAAACTTTTTGTGTTGTGTTTAAGCAAAGACACTGCCACGAAGCAGCTTCAAATGTAGCTTTAAGCTTCAAATGTAAGCTTTAAATGTATTCCTAAAAAGCTAGTCAGAGGCAGTGATGAGACAATATCAGGAAGGAACCTTGAGAGGAACCAGACTCTAAAATAAACCCGTCCTGTGATTATGAATCATTTTCCATTAGTAACTGTGTACTACTTATATATAACAAAAAACACACATAAGCATTTAAAACGTTTTAGTACTTGGTAGGTTTCAGCTGTAATAAAGATTACGGAAATAGCCAGACTGGTTCTAGCTTATAAGAAAACTAAAGTAAATGAAATAATCACTCTGTACAGCCGTTTTAAGCAGAAAAGCATCTCAGAATGAACAACACACCAAACCATGAGGCAGAGGTCTGGTTTGTATTACATCTGAGTCGAGTAGCAGATTTATATTGACATGTGATTGTGTTATGACACACTCTTCCAGCCTGATGTGTATTAGAATGTTATGACAACTGAC
This sequence comes from Hemibagrus wyckioides, assembly GCF_019097595.1. Taxonomy (NCBI): domain Eukaryota; kingdom Metazoa; phylum Chordata; class Actinopteri; order Siluriformes; family Bagridae; genus Hemibagrus; species Hemibagrus wyckioides. The sequence continues at coordinate 4,489,530 of NC_080736.1, read as the reverse complement.
TTTGTAGCTCATTTTACTGGAAGGCCAATCCTGCAATGGTGAATTTTTATGATCTAAGCGATGGTAAAAGAAAAGAAAAGAATGCAGCATAAAGGAATGTAATTTTATTTCTCACAGCACCACCTTGGTATCTTCCTTGGTGGTTGGGTCAAATTATCACGTGTCACAGACTCACAGCATATAAACATGGCCACCAAGGACTTAAAATGATGCTCCATTGTATCTATGTTAGTAACCGAAATGAAAATATGTTACTGTTTTTTAGAAGATGTAGAAGTTACATGGACTCAAATATATTAAATAACAGAATTAAATGGGTGGGTTTTTGGTGCTACTGGGATTTCCAGGCACAAAGTCCAGCTAGAAAACAAAACAAAAAATAACTAAACCACTCTTTACATCTATGGTGAGCAGTAAAGGATCTCTTTATTCAGACAACATACTACCCACTCTTTACATCCATGGATCTCAAAACACATGTCAATCAGACCTTGATGCAGATGGTCTAGTATAGAAAAAGGCCACATCTTCATCTTCTTCCAGCTAAGAACAAGAATTTGAAGCTACCAAGTCTTTGAGCTTTGAGACATACATTATTCTGGTGTGTTAGTGATTTTGGCGCCATTTTGTTTTTCAGTGTCTACCAGCCTCATAAAGCAGTCAAATAGCATTCTGGGTACTAAGAGACACATAAACAAAATGAAAATAGATAGATGAAATAGTTCTTTTCTTTAAAAGAATTTCTGGATGAACCTTGGACACATTTTGAAGATCGTGTGCTAATTATAAAGAAGACGCTCAGGATGGATTTTTTCCTTATAAAGCTGATATCTTTTCTATCATATTAGAAGTTTGTTCCAGGAAAAGGATAAAGACTTAAGCCCTATCAGAAGAGAGCAAAGTAGAAGCGCTTGTGTTATCTATATCATTTGCAAATCTGCGTATTTGGCGTAAAAGAAGTCTTGGAAGAATATAAAGAATTTGAGATCTGAGTCTATAGCGAAGTTCAAGGAAGCCATTTTCCTTTTGGGAAGTGGGGGTGTGTCTTAAATCTAGAAAGCAGCACTAGTCCAATTTTACATCTAATGAAACCCAAATATCCTTCTGCTTTTACCAGGAAATGGATCTCACAGGGACGCCATCGAATATACCCCGACTCCAAAATATCCAAGTAATGTCCTCATTTTCTTTTGATAAACCTTTCGACACGAATGTATATTTTTACAGATTTGGACGGCAATATCTGTGAGGTCGCTACGGAGAGAGATAATGGTGCGAACAGGCTTGTTTGTGCGAGACGCATAAGCAACGGTTTGCCATTCAGCGCTAATGCATTCAATCATTTGGCTGAGCTGAAGGGCTGTGGGTAAGAGGATGCACTGTTGATTACCTGTAGACACTCCAAACACAAAGACCCAGCTGCTTTCTCATGTCCCTGCCAACAAGAGAGCGAACGCTTCGGCCTTGGAGGAGGAAGGGAGGGAAAGAGAGGAAAGGAGGAACGCTCTGAAGGAGGGAGAAGAGAGGGAAAAATAATCGAGGGGAAAAAAAAATGACACTATTCCTGGAACGGCAATTGTGCATAAAAATGACTATGTAGAACTACACAGAGAAATGATGTACTCATACAACCAAGGGTTATTATTGGATGTATTATACATTAATATGCAGGTAGTGACCTGACTCACATTTCAACATTGTGGAATAATTCATGCCTGATTGCTTCTGCTTAGGTACCATAGCAACTGGGGCCAATTTTCTCTCTGAAGATACCTAGATAGCTTTTATGTCTCATCTTTCATTCTTTTTGCTAATAAATAAGACAGATAACCTTTACATTGTTGAACCCTATCATGCACAGTTCTGTCTCTAAGTCAGCTCTCGAGACTATTAGCACCTTTACACACCTTTTAGATGAGATATGATTTGTGCGTGTCTCCGGCAGGATTCGATATTTTTTTTTTAAATTGAAGATTTGATTTTTTAATTTAAATTTTCAATTTATCTTTTAAATTAATGTTAAAATGTTAATATTATAAAATATTTAAAAAAAAATAATATGAAATCTTATTTTTTCTATTATTTTAGTCATCTAAAATATTAAATAAAAACTATGAATTCAAAGTTAATGCTTTTATTTATAAAGATTTATTCATTAAGATAAGTTTATTTATTTTTTCTCCAATTTCATGAGTAATCTTTTTAGGTTTTTTTTAATTTATTTTTTTAACAAAACAAATAATAACAAATCGAAAACATACCAACAAAACTAAAGCATAAAAAAACAAATCTATAATATTAAAAAAATAAAATAAAATAATCTAAAAAAAATATGTACAGAATCTGTTCTTTACGTTTTAAAAATGGAGTCAAATTCAATGGAGGGATTAACTGCATTTAGTAATCCTTTCATGCATAAAATATTTCAACTCACTGACATGATCAGACTCCTTAAATGTGAAAAAAATGTTCTTTTTGTAGCAAGGGTGTTGTTTTCAGATGGAATCGATTTCCCTTTTATACACTGCTCCTACATGATAACCAGCTTGCAGTGTTCTGCTGAGCTGATATTTGTTCTCACATCTCAAATTCCAGCCTGTTTAAACAGAGCACCGATGACCTGGAGGAGAACAGATACCTTCTTTATTCGGCTTTCCCCTCCTCCCAATTTAGCTTTCAAGTGTGTGTGTGTGTTTAAAAGGAATGGTTCTAAAAATTGTTTACCTATATATATATATAAGATATAACATATATATATATATATATATATTTATGAAACCCTAAATTGGTTATTTATACAGAACTATGTTGAAGGGTTCTTCGAATCCAAGAAAGAATCAGAAAGATTCACTATTTATTTATTTATTTATTTATTTAGTTGTTTATTTATTTTAATTGTAGATTTGATTTTTTTTAGGATTTGTAGGAATTTATATTCATTTATATTCAAAATCAGACCTGATTTTAAATGATATGAAATCATATTTTCTATTTTTTTAGTGTTCTACAATATTATTAAAAACTATAGACTTAAAGTTGATAATGTTATTTATAAAGACTTTTGAGAATGTTTCAGCCAGTTTATCATCTTTTATACATTTTTTTTTCACCAGAACAAATAATAACGTATCTAAACCATACAAACAAAACTAATACTTAAAAAACAAACCTATAACATTAAAAAATAAAATAAAACAATACAAAAAAATGGTTCATGTAGTACTATTTTGGAGGGCGCATTGAAATGAACTTTTCAGAAAGATTCATAATTTATCCATCTATCTATTTTCTCTAGAGCTTATCGTGCACAGAGTCTATTACAGTGGAACTTAGGGCACAAGGCTGGGAACACCCTGGATAAGTTACCCTGTCCATCACAGGGCACAATCACACACACTCACACACCCTTTTACACACTATGGACAATTTAAAGATGTCAATCTGCATACAGTGCTTGTCTTTAGACTTGGGGAAGGAAACCGGAGAACCCAGATGAAACCCCTGAAGCATGAGGACACACAGGGCAGAAGCACAGCTAAGGTGTGTCAGAGATGCTAGTCAAACATGCTAAACCCACCAAACCTCTAGAAAATATGATAATAAAAAAAAAGATAAAAGACACAGAAAAGCTTAAGACAGAATAGACATGATACAGAATGGCCAAACAAAACAAATTAATATTGAATAACTGACATTTTGGACACACTGTTTTGTTTATTTTTTGCTCTGCTAACTGAAATCAATCCCTATGAAGCTACACTCACTTAATAGCCTGTCAGCTTGCTGGCTAACTAGATAACTAGCTTCCAGTGATTTGGACATTCCTTTTAAAAAGCACATCTTCAGGTGGTAAAGAAAGAAAAGTGAGCGACACACACCTCAAAATTGGAAACCAATCAAATTAGTAACTAGCTGTTGTGTAATGCTGAATATATTCTGTAGATTTCCACGATCCTGACAACATAATTAGGCTACAGCTCTCACTGGAAGTCTGAGGTGACATGTTTCTTTTATGTTATGATCTAAAAAACTGCCAGAGATTTTCATCCGTTTCATGTTAATATGTCAAAAATATATACCAAGGAAATGTTGTAGGCAGATCTACGCCATCTTTTGGCAATTTTTTTCAACTCCATCACTCACTGACACGCTTTATCTCCATCTGATATAATATTTTCCTGCGTGAAGAGCCCAGTTAACATTGTATATGTGACAGCTGGCTATTTTATCCTGGGTAATGTTGCAGCGGTGCGCTCGGATCTGCTGCTGCAGCTATATTCCCGCCATTAATCTGTCTCTCACTTGCTGGGGAATGCTGAGTGAACAGAGACTCTGATATTTAGTAGCCTTTCTCCTGTCAGCACCTCCCCAAAATAGTCCGTTTGCTTATGTAAAGGCTTGTGTAGGTCCAGTCAGGGCTCACAAAATGGGCGCAGGAATCAGACTGGGGCCGGCTCGGAGAGTCTCTCTGGTGGAGCGTGCCAGTGGGGGAATCAGATATGCTGAGAGGAGTCTAAACAGTTTAGAATGTCATGCATTCCTCCGCCTCAAAGCCGGGGTTTATGAGTGTGGTGCAGTAGGTGTGATGAAAGACTCTAGAGCTCTTTTCCTTCCATGCCTTTAAATTTGTTGTTTTGAAGGCTAGATTAAGATGATGGAACGTTTAATGTGATATCTAAGCTTGCTAATGTTCTTCTCAGATTTAAAAAAAAGAAAATATGCTAATAATAGACTAGCGATACTGACAAAATAAGTAAAGAGTATGAATTTTTTGAAAAAAGTGTCAGCGCTTTGTGAGAGGAAACTCTTCACCACAGAGCTTTGTAGTTTCTCAGTAACATTACAAGCTATGCATTTTTTTTTCAAGTGCTCTCTAGGGTGCTCATATGGTAGATACAACATGACCAAGTGCCCTAATGGCTGCCCTTAAAGGCAGAAAAAAAGTGTTGAAATACGCACCAGGGTCCAACTTTACACTTAAAAACATGACATGCCATCTAACCTGCCCTTGCAATAGAGAATACATGAAGCAATGCCCCATAGGGTTTGCTGCTACACTAGGAAATATTTTTTAATGTCCCTATATCTATTGCTACATGCAAGAAAGTAAGATGAAGTGCCTTCTAGGGTCCTGCTATAGTATGTGTAAGAAGACATTATGAAGTGCCCTACAGGATGCCGTTCCAGTTGGGGATAGATGATGCAGTGCTCTTTCTAAGATTCACCTAGGTGAAAGAAAAATGTGGTGAAGTGCCCTAATGGGAGGGAAAAATGAGATGCCGTGCCATAATGACTGTCCATCAAATGCAAATAAAAGGTGATGAAATGCCCTTTAGGGCATCACAATGTGCAGGTCATTACAAAGTGCCCTCTATGGTGTCTTTTCAATTGATGTGTTTACCTGTAGGGTTCTCCTACATGTGAGGTAACATGAAATGCCCCCTTGGATTGGCATTCCAAAATGTGGAGAATGTGATGTGGTGATCTGTTGGATTCACTTATTAGAAAGGAAAATGTGTTGAGGTGCCCTAATGGGTGGGGAAAATGATATGCAGTGCCATAATGGTAGCCCTTCAGGTGCAATAGAAGAGATGAAATGCCTTCTAGGGTGTTGTTATGTACAGGACAGCATTACAAAGTGCCCTCTAGGGAGCCTTTTCAGTGTAGAAAATGTGATGTGTTTATCTGTAGGGTTCTGATACGTGTGAGATAATATGAAATGCCCCCTAGGGTGCCATTCCAGTGGAGAATGTGATGCAGTGACCTATTGGATTCACCTTTGAGAAAGGAAAATATGGTGAAGTGCCCTTATGGGTGGGGAAAATGATATCCAATGTTATAATAGTAGTCCTTCAGGTGAAAAAAAGAGATGAAATGCCTTCTAGGGTGTTATTACATACAGTACAACATTACAAACTGCCCTCTAGGGTGCCTTTTCAGTATAGAATATGCGATGTGTTTACCTATAGGGTTCTGATACATGTGAGGTAACATGAAATGCCCCCTAGGGTGCCATTCCAAAATGTGGAGAATGTGATGCATCACCTATAAGAAAGGAAAATGCCCTAATGGGTGGGGAAAAATATGCAATGCCATAATGGTGGCCCTTCAGGTGCAAGAAAAGAGACAAAATGCCTTCTAGGCTGTTAATATGTGCAGAACAACATTACAAAGTGTCCTCTAGGGTATCTTTTCAATGGAGAATATGCAATGTATTTACCTGTAGGGTTCTCCTACGTGTGAGGTACCATGGCATGCCCTCTAAGGTGGAGAATGTAATGCAATCCAATGCAATCTATTGGATTCAACTATGAGAATGGAAAATGTGCAAAAAAATAAGATAAAATGCCTTCTAGGGTGTTATTTTGTGCAGTACAATATTACAAACTGCTCTAGGGTATCTTTCAGTGAAGAGTATTTAATGCCTTTATATGTAGAGGTTCCCTACATGTAAGGAAACAATGAATGTCATGACGGATGACCATCCAGCGGAGAAAATATGTGATGAAGTGCCCTAAAGGCTGTCTTTAAAATGAAGGGGGGAAAAAGATATTGATTTAATGATAAAATGCATGCTACGGTGCTGCTATGTGGGATAAAGTAATTCCCTATAGGCTTCGAGGAATATGTGATGCCATGCCCCATAGGATTCCTCTACGTGTAAGGGAACCACCCTTGAACTCCATCCATTGATTATTTTCCCAGAATAGCAATAGAGTGCTTTTTCTGATCTTATTCCTTCTATTCCTTATGAAGCAAAGTGTGAAATATGTAGAAAAATGCTCCAAAATATCAATATGTTGAACTCTTGAACGTCTACATAAAAAAAGTGGGAAAAGAAATCTGTTAAAATGGATTTTTATCCAAAATGACTAATATTCAGATTTGCTTGTTTGCATATTGACCAAGTTTTACATGAAAGATATCCAAAAATATAAAAATGCAGAGCAAATTTTTTTAAAAAAAGTTTAAAAAAAGGGTACTATGAGAATGCTGTATGCAAGAAGGAGAAGAAGAAGAAGAAGAAGAAGAAAGCCATTATATGGTGTTGTTTACATAAATCTAGTGAGTGTAAATAAGTCTGTCAGTGATCCTTTCTCCATCTCCATCCCGCCTGAACAGACAGACTCTCTTACTTCCTGCCCACTGTTTTGAGTGATCCTGCATTATTCATCATAGGAAAGACTTTGCTTTGTTGAGCTCTGGGCCTCATGTTGCGGCGACCGTCGTGCCAAACCTTTTAGCGCGTCGTCTTTGTGACCTGAAGACGCGGCGGCCATCATTGTTCAGCGAGCAGCAGGTGGCCTGCGTCCACGCGCTTTGTTACTCGTGAACTTGAGCTCGTCCAGCATGTTAGCTACAGTCTCAGGGGATGGCTGTTTTTCAAGGCTGTGATCTGTTCGCGTCGTCAACTGCACTGTTTTTGTAACGGCTGAATCCGTTTCGGAGGGCTACGTCACTATTTTACGGCTGGCTGCTGTTCGTTCGTTACTTTGAGAGGTGGAAAAGTACAGAAAGATAATGATGAGAGAAATATAGAAGCGGTGAAATCTTAAGCCTGGATGTTGCACCATGTTTACAATTAATCAAGCACAGATTTTCTACTTCAGTTTTATTTCGGGTGTATTTATTACAACAAAAATAAAGAAAAGACATTTTCTCTACAAAGACGTGTGTTTTGTGGAACATTTATGGAAGGAGTCTCCAGTGTCAGTGCATGTAAGCTTTCCACCTTCTTCAACAGTGTTACATAAAAATAATAAAGAATATGCTTGTTTATTATTATTATTATTATTATTATTATTATTATTATTACAGAAATTATTACAAAAAGCTTTTTAAAATTAACATTAAATGTTAACAAATAAAAATGATTTATTTAGAAAACAATAAACACAGAAAAGGGATTATTTATTTATTTATTTTTATTTATATGTCTGGAATAAATAAATAAATAAATAAACATACATTAATCTGGCTATGGCTACCCCCTGAGTGGTCCCTAGACCCCACTTTGAAAAGCAGGACACTGGAGTATCTGTGGCATGAACCATCCTTGTTAAATAAAGCTGCACAATACTCACATGAGTCTCTCAACCAATCACAACGCAGGATGTCTTATTGAGCGGATCCTTATAGTGAACTGAAATATCAGACATCCTTTCTCCCTCTGAACTTGTAATTAAGGATACAATCTCCTGCAAAAGTCCTATCAAAGGTACCTGGAGTGAAAATATAGAGAGTAAGTGAGATGGATGCGGCTTGTTGTGTTTGTGACTTGAAAAGGCGGCCTCTGATAACTACTATTACTGTGAGTTAATGTGTTATAGAGGCCCTGCGGCTGACAAGGAGCTGGAAGATACGGCCACGTGAAGGATGGAAGCTCAGAAATTCTCTCTCTCTCTCTCTCTCTCTCTCTCTCTCTCTCTCTCTCTCTCACTCTGCCTCACTCTCTCTTACACACACACACTTTCTAGAATCCTAGAGAGAAAACAGAGATCTCCAGAAATCTGTTTATCAATAGATTTTAGGACGCGTCTGCAGGACTCGTGTGATTCCGACAACTCCTTTTAAAATGCAACATCTTTTCATTAAACAGGTTTATTTTCGGATGATGGAAAGTAGGACAAGTCGTATAATTATAGCATTTTTTCCAGGGATGTAACCTACATAGAATTATTTGTGTGTTATAGAGTGGTTCATGAGATCAGTCAAAGAAAGTGTGTCGATAATCCTGAGTTTGTTCCTTGCGTGCTTTCCTTCCATGTTTGTTATACATTTTTTGGAAGATCTATCTATCTACATATTCTGTCTGATGCATTCTACCTTTATAACACATTATAGCTGCAGCTATAACATGCATAGAATGTGCTATTCCGTTGCCAAAAAAGCAATACAAATAAAAGTTTGTCTATTAATACACAAATGTAAATTATTTTTAAAAATTACCATTAAATATTAGTAAATATTTAACTATTAGTTAATGCTTAAAATGTGAAGACTTTTCGATTTTATTTATTTATTTATTTATTTATTTATTTATTTATTTATTAATTTATTATTTTCCACAAAACCTTTATAAAGAAAATATACATCAGTGTTATAGAAACCAATGGGTGAGTAATGTACTGTTTATAGCTGCTATAGAACAAGCAATAACAGGAAGTAACTCGTCTCCAGGTTAAAAATTCATGTCATAAATACTAATAACACTGCTGTGATTTATTCCTCTATAACATACCTATAACATGTTGTATTTGATTCCCTATTTTAATTTTTTTTTTAAATATTCAGCAAATTACACAATATATAAAAGATCATGTTATTTGTAAAGAATTGCAAGCTTTCAATCAATAATTTTAATGTTTTTTTTTTTTTTTGGCAAACATTAGCCACTAATGGCTTCACATGATGACAGACAGAATAATAGAAATAAGCACTATTACTAATTAATGCTAGAATATAATAATTTTTATTTTAATTTATAATTATTGTAATGTTAATAATCATTTTAGTTTAAGATAAATTATAATCACAATTTTGTTTCTGCAACGCAACATAAAAAAATTATACATTTTTCTAACTTGGTTTAAAACTGACAGTCTTGTGTTTAAAATAAATAAATAAATTAAAAAAAATCTAAATCTAGCACACAGAGCAACTCCCTACTGAATAAAATGTGCAGTTTTGGGAGAGTGCAGGTTAAATCAATTTCGACATTCTGATGAGGTCATGAATTTTAGAGCATATGAAACTGTCAAGCAGAAAAAAAAAAGAGAGGGGAGAAAGCGGGAGATAGACAAAAGAGCAAAAGAGATTGTGTTTAATGGTACTTATGGCTGTAGGGAGCAGAAACCTGAGAGGAGGAAGTGAGCGAGAGTCGTCATTTTCCCTCCATATCTATCAGAATGATGAAAAGTGCTATCTGCATTGCAGCATATCAAGAGTTCATTTTCACCAGTGCTGCGCTGCTTCACGCTAAAGAATGGCCTACAATGGCCCATCTAGTGAAATGGAACAGATGAAAGACTTCAAGATGAAACAACATGGCTAAAGTTAAATTATGTGTCTGCTGAATAATTTATGGATTGTGTGAGTGTGTGTGGGGGTAAAAAAAATGGGGGGGAAAGAGAGAGAGAGAACTCTTTTACATTTCTTCCATCTGAATACATGTTTAGACTCAAATTCAGGGTTTGATATTGGCCTGTGTGATATTTTTGTAGATATATGTACTTGTAGTCTGTACCACACCTCATCATCTGGGAAGGAAAAGGGATAAAATAAAATAAAATAAAATAAAATAAAATAAAATAAAATAAAATAAAATAAAATAAAATAAAATAAAATAAAATAAAATAAAATAAAATAAAATAAAATAAAATAGTTTAATAATTTAATTTATTTATTTATTTTTATTTATTTATTTATTTATTTATTTATTTATTTATTTATTTATTTATCTATTTATTTATTTATTTATTTATTTTTATTATTTATTTATAAGTTTCCCTCTCCTTTCTCTGTTTATCTTCTATTGTAAAGCTGCTTTGAGACAATGACCATTGTAAAAGGTGCTATAAAAATAAAATAAAATTGAATTGAATTGAAAAGAGGAAAAAGAGAAAAGATGGACAGCCTTCACAAACATACGATTAATACATAGATGAATTACAAATGAATTAAAAAAAATAGTGGCCCATGAGCTTAGATTTTCATAGAACATGATTATGGACTCAAACTCTATTAAGTCAAGAGGATATCAGACATATCTATTGCTATATAGGATACTATACAGTATATCTAGTGATTTTCAGAGTAACCCCATAATCAGAGTCAACAACCTGACAACAGTCAGTCATCATTCTGAGAGGTTTTAGATGTAGCTTTGTTGCTCTTCTTTTTCTCACCATGTGAAATACTTTTTTTTTCTAATATACAAACCCCATCCACTCCATAATCCCCCTTTTCCCTATCTCTCTTTTGTAATATATCTTAGTAAATAAAATGTTCTCTGTATCATAGACCCAAAGTCTATTCTTCCTGCACTTTACTGCACACACTGTTCTGTGAAGTTTTACCTGATTATTATTTGCTGTAAACAAGATATTGTGTGCTGAGGATCATTTGTTTTAAACTGACCCAATCTGGCAACCCGAGCCTGGAAAGGAACCACTGAAAAGTAATCTTTAAAACTGAAATATAAGCACTGGGTGGAAAGTAGTTCTGCGCCATTTGGACCCCAGTTGGTGCAGTTCATATTTCTGACCACTAGGTGCAATAAGTCTACAAAACATTAGCAAATTTAACTTTTTTTCAGTTTTGTTCTGTTTTTTTTTTTTTTTTTTTTTTGTGTGTGTGTCCATGTTGATGATTGAGTGTCTTTGTCATGTTCCACTGGTTAATATGAAGCTCATATGTAAAGTAGACACTCAGGACTTTAAGATTTTGTAATGTTTCAGGGGGATTTCTGTTTTTCCCTAGCCTACTAGGAGAGATGTATTCATAGAATAGTTCTAACAAAAAATGATTATTTTTTTCCACACAAATGTTTGTATCTTCGAAGTAAATGTTGATATCAAACCCATTTCTGCTCTCTGAGATGCTCTAAGTGCTTGTTCATCTAAAAAATCAGCTCAAATTTGATCTTCAACCACTAGAATTCCATGTAAAGTTCTCCAACAGAGGGGGAAACACACGTATAAAACACAGTGAAAGCCGACAGACTTGTTTTATATCAGACTCACAGACAGAACATCATTCATTTCTTTATACTGATTGAAAACATCCCATAAGTCGAACCTTTGTCCTGGTATAATGGGTTAATCAGAATTTTAAATGTCTAGAATTGTTCATGACTGGATTGTAAGGATTACTCTTTGCTTTATGGCTTCAATTTTATGGCTTTAACTAATCACAATCATATTACTATTTAAGGCACATTTTTTTCGTAATTTTTTTGTAAATGTACTCTGGTAAATATTAAATAACAGTCATGTTGAAATTTTCTTTAGATTTTTCTTTTTGCTAGGT
>NC_080736.1:4462500-4472500 GCF_019097595.1 Hemibagrus wyckioides | reverse complement strand
TTATTTCTATGAGGGTTATATCATCATCATCATCATCATCATCATCACCAGTAATGTTCCTGTTATAGCCTGCTTCATTCATTCATTCATTCATTCATTCATTCATTCATTCATTCATAAATTTATGTGTCTATTTATTGCTTAATTTGTTTATCCATCCATCCATCCATCCATCCATCCATCCATCCACCTTATTTATTTATTTATTTATTTATTTATTTATTTATTTATTTATTTATTTATTTATTTATCCATTTATCCATCTATCCATTTATTTATTTTCATTTATTTTTATATATATCTTTTTCCATTTATTCATTTATCCATCTATCTATCTATCTATCTATCTATCTATCTATCTATCTATCTATCTATCTATCTATCCATCCATCCATCCATCCATCCATCCATCCATCCATCCATCCATCTATCTATCTATCTATCTATCTATCTATCTATCTATCTATCTATCTATCTATCTATCTATCTATCTGTTAATTTGATTGTTTTTTTGTTTTTTTTCCATATCTTTTCATTTATCTATCTATCTATCTATCCATCCATCCATGCATCCATCCATCCATTTATTTATTTTTCCACATATCTTTACATTTATTTATTTATTTATTTATTTATTTATTTATATTAATTTATTTATTTAATATCTTTACATTTATTCATTTAGCCATCTATCCATCCATCCAATTATTTATTTATTTGTTCATTTATCGATTTATGTTCCATTTCTTCATCAGTTTCTTTACCCATCCATTCATTTATCCCTCCACTTATTTACTTATTCATTATTTACGTGTTTGTTTGTTTGTTTATTTTACAAGGATGTTAGAAATATTAGGATGTACAACACGTCTGGGCGAGAACGTTTTCAGGAAGGCCCCCGAACACTCTTAAGCGAATTGAAATTAATTGCGTCTTCATTAGTATTCGTCCCGTAGCAGTCAGCGGAATCTGAAAGTAGGACAGCGCTTTTAATTAACCTATGCAAATGATGTTACACGCACACAATTTGTATTAGTTTGAATAACATTGCGTGTTCTTCCTCGATAAGGATTACTTGTTTTTATTTAAAAAATGTTGATCTCATTGCTGCCGTATCCTCTTTGAGCCACTTCCTTTCGAGCTCCCTGACACTGACATTGTAAGATGTTCCCTGCTTTGGAGCTGAAGTAGAAAGCCTGAGCCCACTTTTAGCACTGAGCTGAATTTAATTGGAACAGCTTTGGCAGGTTGGGGAGAGAGAGAGAGAGAGAGAGAGAGAGAGAGAGAGAGAAGAACAAGAAAATATTTGTTCTCTGGCATGAATGAGGACAGTGAGTTTGGCACTGATACAATGTAAAGTGCACAAATTACCAGACAAGCACAATTCTTAAGCCATCTCTGTAATGTTTGCTGTTATAATATTTGACATTTTCCTCAGCGCTTATTTCAGTATTTTTTTTTACATGAACATACCGAGAAAGGAAACGGTAACCCGAGAGTCCTCAAATTCTCTCCATATGTTACTTTCAATCCCTTTCCTTACTTTCAAGAAGTGATAATGGCAACTTAAAACACAGATGTCTCATTAATACCATTTTCTTAAACCCAGAAAATAAAGATACAGAATTGATTATCGCCAGAATTATTAATGTGCTCAAGCCTTCACCATTGAAGCACATGGAACAATCATCATCATTGAAGAAGGCAATTATTAGTACGCTCAATCATCCATCATTGAGCATTTCAGCAGAGAAGGCTTCATGTTGAAACCAGAAGGAATTCAGAAATGACTCTTATGCTCATAAGTTAAGGGTCAGAGCGCAGGGGCAGCTATGATCCAGCACTCCTGGAGCAGAGAGGGTTAAGGGCCTTACTCAAATGCCCAACAGTGTAGCTTGGTGGAACCCTGATCCTCCAATCAACAACCAAGAGCCTTAACCTCTTGAGCAACCACTGCCCCAATGTATAATAAAATGTATAATAGGTTTATGTCATGTACTGTAGGATCACCTGATATCAGATGTTGTTACATTTCAAGATGGTTAAACATGCTTTAAAAATGTGAACAAACATTTTTCTTCATCTTGAACTTGAGTTCAGTCTCCAAAACTTGTTGGAACTGGAGTTATAGAGAAGAAATAAGTTCGCCTAACTATAAAGTTTTACAATGTGAAGTGGTTATCACAAATCCCTATGTACATCATAAACAAACATTAATCACGCATTAAAAAGGAAAAGAAAAGGAAAAGAAAACACATACATGCCCTGACCTCTGTTTCAGATCGTTTTTTATGCTTGCTGGTATTTTTAAAACCGATATGAACCAGCCGAAAATCTCTTTTCCAAGTAGATAACAAGATACTTCTGTAAGTCGCTTTGAATCAAAGTGATTTATATAAAGGCATGCTGTTTGGCTTGGCGTGTCCAACTACATTACAGGGAAAGTATTGTGTATATATGTGCGAGTGTATTTACCCCTCACCTGCGACCCCTTTTCATCCAACTTACAGGAAATCTCCACCCTGAAAACCTATCAAATCTGTTTAGATTGAAATATTTGTGAAGTAGTTAGTGATTCTGATTCTAATTTAATGGCCAGTTCTTTATTTTTAGCATTCCTCTATAAAGTGTGTGTGTGTGTGTGTGAGTTCTTTGCCAGCGCAGTTACAAGGATGTTTTATAGGAGAACAAAATTTTAACAATCTTAAAAGTTAATGAGTTTTGCTATTATCACCTAAAAACAAAAGAGCTCCATTTTTAGTCTTCAGTGTAACGTTAATGAGGAGTCCAGCTTAGATGGAGTAGAGTTCTCTTCTTTACTGCTGTTATTTTTTATTGATTCAGTTATTTGTTTTTATTGCTTTTTTATTGTTATCGATGTTATTGTGGCTGTATATGTTGTTGCTAGCATTAGCAGTATTGCTATTCTTGCTGTTACTCAGTTTTAGCAATCCTGTACATAGAGTTTTACTATAATAAAGTGAAAACAAAAAGAGCTCCATTTTTATTCCTCGCAATATATGCAAGCAATGAGCGCTCCGGCTTGAAGCCTGATGCAAACATCAGATTTAAACAGCCAGCTAGTTAGCAAGATCACTAGCATGATGGAGTTGATGAAAAGTGGAAGGATGTGTAATGAAGGAATCTGTTAACCAAAATAGACATTAAGAATAAACATTAGAATTTTTTTTTTTAATTTTAATTAAAAAATGTATATAAAAAAGCCTTTATTCACAGAAATCTGTCACTCCATCCATCCATCCTTCCATCCACGCAACCACCCATCCGTCTGTCCGGCCTTCCGTCCATCTGTCCTTCCATCCATCCATCCACGCAACCATTCATCCATCCATCAATCCTCCATCCAACCATCTGTCAATCCATCCATCCATTCATCCATCTATCTATCTATCTATCTATCTATCTATCTATCTATCTATCTATCTATCTATCTATCTATCTATCTATCTATCTATCCTCCATCCAACCATCTGTCCATCCATCATTCCATCCATCCAACCATCCATCCATCTGTCAATCTATCTATCCATCTGTCCATCCTTCTGTCCGTCAATCCATCCATCCGTCCATCCTTCTGTCCGTCAATCCATCCATCCGTCCATCCATCCTTCAGTCTGTCTGTCAATCCGTCAGTCCATCCATCCATCCATGCGTCTTTCCGTCCATTCATGTGTCTTTCCGTCCGTCCATCCATCCATCCATCCATCCATCCATCCATCTTTTTCCCACATTATCAATGCTATTAAATAACATACTGAAAACATAATCAACAAATAATGCCTCATTTCTATACATTTTCCCAGGAGCCCCAAATCACTAAACCCTCCCCTGTTTTTAGGCGACACCGACTTCAGAATTGGCTACAGATACATATATAAATATCTGGAACCAAACACAGATAATAGCACTGCATTTCCCTTCTTGTTTATTATTATGATAACATTTTAGCACAACATTACATTTCAGTATTCTAACCACACAACCCGCAAGGACAGAACACTCTGTTTCTGCGTTTAATACACATGATTTATGAGAGATTTGTGTGGTTTTTTCGTCCGCCTAAATCCTTAAACTGCAGATTAGAAACAGTCCATTATTGCTTTATTTCCTCCTTAATAATAGCGACAGTTATTACAAATGGCTGATTTCAGGAGAAATAAAAATAAATACGATTCTCCACCACGGCTACAGACCACTGAGATTTGCATCAAGAGGCGTTCAATGGTTTCCTTTTCCATCAGCTAGCACATCAATTTGATATCGATATCAATAGGAGGAGTGTGAGAGCCAGACTAAACGTACAGCTCGTGCTGTCTTGTTTGATTCCTGCAGGCAAAACTTTACCTTCAATTCCATTTGTGTGTGTGTGTGTGTGTGTGTTCTTGCCAAAGGAAATTGCATCAAAAGAATCTGGATTAAAAAGAACAACCAAAAGCAGCATTTCAATCAGAGAAGCTCTCAGCAGGTTTTTGCTAGATTACTTGTTGCATTTTGAAATCTTTTTCCTCATGTCATTTAAAGGAGAAGCTTTATGTGTATTTACTCAAAGTACACCGAGGGAACCAACAGACCGGGCTTTTCTAATTTAATAAATAATGACCACAGAATACTAATATTAAGTGTGCAGAAATATGATTGGATTTTCTCTGCATTTTTCCTATTTTTTTGCTTTATACCCCCAGGGCACGTAATTCTGAGAGAGAAGAAATTTAATGGCTTTCTCTTTTTTTTCCCCCCTTCCTCTCCCTTTGAAATCATTTTTTTGATGTTATATTAATTCCATGCATGTTACTATGTGATCATTGAAAACATAATTGCAAACTAATGCATCAGACATTTTTTCCCCCCTTTCCTTTCCTTTCCTTTCCTTTTTTCTTTTCTTTAAGAGATTAAAGGCAGTATGCATATGGAGCCTTATATGATGAAATCATTTGCTAATTAAGCATTTCATTTTATTTAAAGCCTACATATTGCAGTTCCTTTGTGTTTTTTGGTAAAACACATAGGAAGAGTTGTGAATCAAAACGAATGTGTATTCATGAAGACACAAGACACCTAGTTTTTATTTATAAATACTATATATATACTATCTGTATATTCACTGTATATTATCTGTTATTGTTGTACATACATTGTACATAATGCACACATTTTTAGCACAATTATAATGACACCTGTCACTTTATCACTTGCACATACTTCTCTATGCAGACTCTGACATAGCCTTATTTATCGATTTACATTTATCTGCACTTGTTCATTTGCACAATTTCTTATATTTGCACTTCTGGTAGATGCTAAACAGCATTTCGTTGCTATGTATCTATCTATCTATCTATCTATCTATCTATCTATCTATCTATACACAATATATATATATATATATATATATATATATATATATATTTATATATATATATATATATATATATATATATATATTGTTTAATGACCAAATTATTATTAATATTATGTTATAGTAATATTATATTATTATATATTATCATTTGGTCAAAAAATTTGCACAATTTCTTATATTTGCACTTCTGGTAGATGCTAAACAGCATTTCGTTGCTATGTATCTATCTATCTATCTATCTATCTATCTATCTATCTATCTATCTATCTATCTATCTATACACTATATATATATATATATATATATATATATATATATATATATATACATATATATATATATATATATATATATATATATATATATATATATATATATATATATATATATATATATATATATATATATTGTTTAATGACCAAATTATTATTAATATTATGTTATAGTAATATTATATTATTATATATTATCATTTGGTCAAAAAATGTTAAGAATTTCTATGAAGGCCATATATTGCCTATATTGACCTATAAATACCTTTATAACATAAAGAAAAGAATAAATACATAATTTATACACCTTTATAAATAAAAGATGGTATGTATTCATTTTATTACATTATATATTCATTTAGTAATCATAAAGAATTTATTTTAAGAAAATCTGAAAAATTATCCATAGGCCATGCATACATAATGCCTACATAAGCCATTTATGACCACTAATAAAGCATCAAAGTATCATAAACCCAATTTAATTTCGGCTCAAAATATATCCATTCAATTACATTTGAGAACTGAACAGATATGACACTTATGTGAGTATTCGGAATAGGCTCGTAGAAAAACGTTTATCAGTGGTCATAAATGGTTTATGTAGGCATGATGTATTCATAGCCTATGGATATATTACAACACTGCTTCTCTATGCTGAATGGATTACCACCAAATCACTGAAAAGTTTTTGCTACTCAGTAGCTGTAATCAGAGGTCGGGTTATCCGAAAAATTCTGTAGGCCGTCCACCATTTTGACTGATCCAGAATAATGTGTTCGATCGAGTCATGCATGTTATTTGGACATTAATT
Source organism: Hemibagrus wyckioides (assembly GCF_019097595.1). Lineage (NCBI taxonomy): Eukaryota > Metazoa > Chordata > Actinopteri > Siluriformes > Bagridae > Hemibagrus > Hemibagrus wyckioides. The sequence goes on along the minus strand of NC_080736.1, from coordinate 4,466,034 downwards.
ATAAGACTTAATTGTAGGCTTAAGGTCAAATAAATGTTGTATTGTTTAAGCAAGAATATGTCTACCCAAAAAACCCAAATCTTTAAAAATATAAAGATTTCATAGACATCTCCTGCCCCCGAATCTTTATCTTGCTTGCATCACGCTCTTTGCCAACACGCCTGAGTAACTGATGCAGTGTAGAAGTGTATGTATACCACTAAAGCCCTTTAACACTGACCCAATTTTCTACTTTTCTCACTGTTTAGCAGATGGAGGAAAGCCTTGGCTGCAATTAATTAACATAAATTAGAGACATTAATTAGAACAGAAATGTTGAAGAACTCATTAGTCTGATATGGATAACATAGCCATGGAGAGTGAGGCAATTGAACTCTTGATGATAAACAGAGTTGTGCTAACGGAGAGAGGGGAAAACAGGCTCATTCTGGCTTAATTGACTGAGCAGAGGACCCACTTTAGTCAGTAAAACAATCTGTAATTACTTCATGCATTTTTCACACTCAAATTACAGTGCCGCTGATTCCGCCCGCATTTATGTCATTAGTTCAGCAAATTAATATGAATATGAATTTAGACAGTGCTGGTGATAACTACTTAGGACTTCATTGCTCCCGTCCCTGTCGCAGCCAAATTATTCATACGCTACGGGTAAAGCTCTGTGCAGGAGAATGTCTTGTAATACATGAGGAACATAAGCAACGCCAGCTGAGACGTCCCTCACGTGATGCCGGGGTGTCTCCTGTATTTTTTCTCTGTTGTTTAGGGAGGGCCTAATGTTTTTGTGTATGCTCATGTGTTTGACTAAATAGATAGATAGATAGATAGATAGATAGATAGATAGATAGATAGATAGATAGATAGATAGATAGATAGACCCAAAAATATGACCAACATGACCAATACGAAGTGTGATCCTTCAATGTAAACTGTATATCTGCTTACAAAAAACTGACCCAAGCCAAGCATTCCGTGTCAAGGCTCCTCACAGGAAGTCGTGCCACCAAGCATGGGCTAAAAATAGATCAGACCACCAACGCCACCAATCTGTCAACAAAAAAACACCAAAAATCACCTAGCTTTTTTACACATGCCGAAGGCAATGTTGGAATTGTGGCTTGAGTCTTTCCAAACAGCTTTTGCTGACTGAAAAAAATTCGTAAAATCCGTAAAAACTCACTTCGGTTGGCTTCGCTTGGCTTTCCACTGACGTAAACAAGTTTTGAATGACTCACGGATGTTCGCGCAACTTAGCCAGCATTCGGTTCAGTTCGGTTCATTCGTATGCCGAAAATGCTTTGTATGCAGATGCAAATTTCTTGCAAAATTTCAAATCTTAAGGCGAAAATTCATAATGAGGGGCATTTGTATGCTGAGGTTCCACTGTAGGTAGGTAGGTAGGTAGGTAAATAGATAGATAGATAGATAGATAGATAGATAGATAGATAGATAGATAGATAGATAGATAGATAGATAGATAGAATGCTATGTCTAAATGCTTTATATTAAAAAAGAAATTCCTTAAACTAATCTAAAATAAAATAAAATAAAATAAAATAAAATAAAATAAAATAAAATAAAATAAAATAAAATAAAATAAAATAAAATAAAAACCTTTAAATGTTGGACATCTTTCAATGTCCAGTATCAACATTCAACTTTTAAAAAAGTTTAACAAAGAAGACCAAATGTCTTAACATAGAAAAAGTTACACAGTTTAATTAACGCTGGCATGAACGCAAGATTTTTTTTGTTAATTTGTTAAGCTAGTAAACACTGACCATGATAGTTTCATTTACAGAAAGCAATTTAGAGATGATTTACATCTCATATTTTCCTAAAATATAAAAAAAAGAGCATTAAATTGACCATCCATAACCATGAAAGCGTTAATATAAAGCTGTGGTTGGAATTGTCAGAGCTTTAATTATAGAAAATAACTCAGCGTATAAACTTCTGAACCTGGGAAGCAGCGTTGTATAAAGCAGATCAGATGAAGTTAATAGTTCAACTAAAATGAAATGGGATTACAGAGCCATAAAACGTGATTTTAATGCTTTAGATCGGGAAGAAAGAGGCGTCTGTAAACACAGTCCAACGCTTTCTCAGTTTCTACATCAGCATCATTAATATCACTACAAGCTGTAATATCCCGTCGTAAACTAATGTTCTTATTTAATAGAAAAGCATGTGAAAAGCTTGCAGCTTATTCAATTGGACAGAATTCCCTGGCAGTACGAGTCCGCTTCTTGGATTTCCTCGGCACATCTGCTACATAAACCTGTTCCTACAGCAATTTCGTTCGACAGCGAAGAGAGGAAATGCCAGAGTGTTCATTTTCATAACACTCTCCATTTTAAATACTTTTCCTCATGCTGTGCTTCCAGGCTCTGATTGGGTTATGGAGTAATGCGAATCAGGTGGACACTGATTATTACTGAAACAGCTGCATTAAATTACTGACCTCAACATGGTCCTGCATCAGAAAACAGGACACAAACAGCACAACAGAAAGGTGTTTATTAATTTATTAATGCTTTGGGAGCCGGCTGCTTTCATTAAAATATTCATTGCTTGATTAAAAAGTGTTTGACGGACAAGGCTAGGGCATTGTAATCATTTCCTTCCCACATAAAAGGTCATTTTTTACTGTATGAAAAATCAAACACAACAGCTCCTTTAGAGCACAGAAGTAGTATGGGTGAATAAGTATCCATTAGCTGATGTACAAATGGAATGGAGAAAATGTTAACAGTTAGTTGTAAGTGTACAAATCCTGTGACAGTCTATTGAATTCCATTAAAATGTATGGTGACACAAAACCCGAGAGACAATTTTCTTCAGAAGAAATAGGTCACAGATTCAATTACAGTCACTGAAGCATGGAGCCAATCTATCATGCCAAATTAAGTGCATTTTAGCAACCTACTTTTCACTCAGAAATTTTATAGACACATCTATTCTTTCTGCTGAAAAAATAAATTATTGCCTTTCCCCCATTTAATTTATAGCCGCTTTAAATGGTATGCACGTCGGAAAATTATTTTCTCCCCTAAAAAAAGCTGTTAACCCTAGCTTCAGGGTTTTATCTCTTGTCAATGAAAAAATAAAATACACACACACACATATACACAAAGCCACATTCTCTTTATGTACTTGAGATTCTCATTATAAGTTTCTGAATTGCTCGACGTTGCGGAGCTTTAGCCGCATCACCTCGGCTGCCCTCGATGCTGGTGGACCGAAAGGAGGGAGCGAACTTACGTACAAGTACATCATGCTTCTGTAGAAGTGAACGTTAAACTAATCAAATATTCACACAGTGAGGGTTAGGCTCTGAGCGAGTTGTTAGAGATGATCTCATATCAGCCGAGTTTGGACGTCAAATCGTCATCCAAAAGAAGAAGAAGACCACTTAGTGTGTCAGTACATCAGTGTGGATATATTTTTTCTTTCACTTTACATGACCTAATAAACAGACTTTATTATTACTGCATTTATGTCCATGGTTAGTATCTGACCATGTGACTTTCA
>NC_080736.1:4450000-4457500 GCF_019097595.1 Hemibagrus wyckioides | reverse complement strand
CTTCTCACAGAAATCTTCACCATATCAACAGTGATTTCTTTGGTCTCTTTTTACTTTGTCAGTATTTGAAGCATGAATGTATATCCAGACTAGAATTTTAGATTTATTGAAAAAAAAAAAAAAGTATACAGATGGAACGATACCATGTTTCAAGAAAACCTGTTAAGTGAATGTTCAGTAGCAAGAAATTTCATTTCTTTTCATTAAAGACGTGTCAAAAGTTTTGGAAACACTAAAATGCAGTGTTTTGGAAGTAATGACTGAAAAATGCAACACAGTGAAAAAACACAAACTGTCCGTAAAAACAACGTTGAAAAAAAAATAAAAAATGAAATAAAATCAGAACTTCGAAGAGACTTGGAGTTTGTGTTTTTTTCAGTATGTTGCGTTTTCCGGTCTTAACTTCCAAAACACTGAAATTTAACGTTTCCAAAACCTTTGTAAATCATTCACACAACCTTGAAAAAATTCAATTCCTCGCTACTGAACATGCATTCAACAGCTTTTCTCTTATCTCGAAACACGGTATCAATCCATCTCTATTTAAGACTCATAACAATAATATAAAAAAAAGGGCTGAATGCCACTGAATAAAAGGACTTACATTCCCGACTGCATCTGAGAGATTAAGTCTCACATTAGGGACAAAAGGTACAAAGAGAGAACGTCAGGACACCGTGTATTAAAAGGACGTTGTCGCATTTACGGTACCGTCCCCTGACCTCTTACTGCTGAGGTCTGGAAAGATGGAGAGGGCTAGCGAGAGTGAGTCAGCAAAATCTCAGTCTTAGCATCATGTACTATTACTCAAACTCATGCTCAATGTCAGCAGCATATAAACTCAATATTACTGCATTTCTTTTCAGGCATATTCCATTTTGGTTGCTATAGAGCCCGATTCCCGTGAGACTCTTCAAACATAATGGAATATGAAATATGAATATGTTGTCTATTTTCATGCTGCCATTTTGCAAAAAAAAAAAAAAAAAAAAAATCCTGCGATCTGTTTAGCACTCGAGGTTAATTGCCTTTCTTCGCCGTGTTTGTATAAGACGCGGCTTAAAAGCGACACGTTTACAAATCTGAATTCTAATTTTCTCTCCGGAGAAGGAGAGGGTGGGGGCAGAGATTCAGAGAATGGGGTGGTGGTGGTGGTGGTGGTTGGGTCACTGCGAGAGGCATGAAATTTATGCCTACAGAGTGTGTCGTGCAAGGTCAGTGGAGTACAGAAACAAATTAACCACACATCACTTCGGATTAGGCCGACATGACAGCGCAAGTGGAGGCGACTGTGTGCTTTGGAGAGGAGGTATGAATATTATAAGCTCCTATGTGTTGGTGTTAAGGATGTGAGACTGTGCAAATGTGTTGGGGTTAATTTACTGGTAGTGTCAACCATGGAAGCTCCGCCCACAAATCAGTGAGTGGTATCTATTGTACTCGGTTCGATTTTGCTGTCGCGGCGGATTTTTCACATGTAACACGTACATTTTGACAGCTAATAGCTAAAACTATTAATATTGAAATTTTATCCCAGCTAGAGTATGATGCTTTTCTGAAAGCCACCAGCAGGAGGGTGGAAAAGTGGAAACGAAACAAACGAAACATTCCAACAGACAAAACAGAATACATATGCTTTCCTTATTAATGATAAACATACTTTTCTTATTAATGATAAAAATACTTTCCTTATTAATAATAAATATACTATCCTTATTAATGACAAATATACTTTTCTTATTAATAATAAATATACTATCCTTATTAATGATAAATATAATTTCCTTATTAATAATAAATATACTATCCTTATTAATGACAAATATACTTTTCTTATTAATAATAAATATACTATCCTTATTAATGATAAAAAATACTATTCTCATTAATGATAAATATACCTTCCTTATTAATAAACTGTTTTCTGCATAAGATCAGAGATCATATTGTTGATTGATGATGCAAGCAGAATGCAACTGTTTTCGTTAATCACAATTCTAACATTATCATATTATCAGACATGGAGATGTAATCTGACAACACACACACACACACACAGTATTAGAGATGTCTAGACAGGGTTTATTGCATTTTCCTCTTTGATATTGGAACAAATAATACAATTAAGAGCTCTAAAATAATAACAAAAGTGGAACAATTATTTTAGGATTTTTAAACATAGCAACGTTGGGAAAACGTTGGGAAATTGGCAGCATGACTAAAGATCCATTACTGAAATTTCTAACTACTAATATTTGTGAATCTTTTGCAGTGTCTCTTGTCAATGTTTGAAGCATCAATGTATATCCAGACTAGAATTTTATATTTATCTCTAGACATTTAACATGTCTCCAGTTCCAGGTAAAGCTGTAATGTCAAAACTTAATGGTGGAAAATTTCATAATGCTGATTGATGATGCAAGCAGATCGCAATTCTAACGTTTGAGGAAATTCATCATATAATCAGACACGGAGATGTAATCTGACTTCACACATCATATTATACACAGGATTGTATTTCATATTCCTCTGTAATATTGTAATACAATTAAGAGCACTAAAATCATAACAAAAAGATGAAACTAGCTTTAGCTAACAACAAAGGTTTACAAAGTGACCCCAAAGTGTCCAGTCCAGGGGACCACAGTACCACAGTGTGATGGACGTCCACTTCTCGGTTGGTCCACAACACTTCCAGGTTACAGGTTCATCACAATCTTGAGGCAGTTTCCTGATTTACCCATCTGAAAGATTTCTCTTTTGTCAAAGGCATAATTTATATATGCAAATATACCTAAATTAGATTATTATGTATAATTTTAGAGGACATTTTTGCTGGAAAGTATTTGATATGTATGGAGAGACCTTTGGGACAGATTGTATTTTGAATGCTTCAGTCTGACTGGCCTGTTAGTAATCAGGGGTGGGGTTGAGAGCGGTGGGTGGGATTTGGGGTGGTGGTGGGGGATTAGATGGGGGATGTATTTTAGGGCATTGTATAGTCCCTGGATGAAATAAATAAATAAATAAATAAAGCCACAGTCAAATTTAGCTGCATGCAACTTACTAACCTCTGTAATTATTGTGGTGAATTTACATTTAGCTTTCTGCCATTTGGCAGATTCCCTTATCCAGAGTGATGTACAAAAGTGCCTTGAAGTCTCTATCAATAAATCCATCAACATTGCTCCACTAGGTCAAAGTGTTTCAGGAAGAGGTAAGTCATCAGCCATCGTTTGAAGATGGTCAGTGACTCATCTGTCCAGACATCTAGGGGATGTTCATTCCACCGCCTCAGTGCCAGAACAGAGAAGAGTCTTGATGTATACCTACCTCTTACCCTGAGAGATGGTGGGACCAGTCGAGGGAGCAGACGAAGCTTAGGGACCCTCAGAGGGAGCGTGGTGCTGTACAAGGTGTGATAAGAACTTTTGAGAACAAAAGAATAGAATTATTATTATTATTATTATTATTATTATTATTATTATTATTATTATTATTATTATTATTATTATTTTAAATCCCCCAGGTTGAGAGATTTCTTAACTTTTAGCTGCTTTAAACAGGGACTGAATTGAGTAAAGCTTCTATCTGTATTTCTTCCTTTTGGCTGACACTTTTGTCCAAAGTGACACAGAACTGAGACATGACATGAGCTTAGTGGACTCTAAGATGTGTTCACAGGATAGTTTCCAAAATGCTTTTATTAAACATGGCTTAGTAAAGGAACAGAGACATGCGACAGTTGGGTGAAGACTCCAAGCTTGGCAGCTTGTGAACTGAATCCACATCCTTTTGATCAAAGTGCCACGGTTGTGCCATCTATCTGAATCCCAGCAACGAGAACGTGAACACAATCAAATTTATTGAAATTCATTATAATAACAAACAAAACCTAATTATAAACACCTGCAGCTTGTTTCCCAGCTCATTTTTGGAGCTGTATATTGTGAAGCCCTGTGAACATGTTCACTTCCTGTACTGGAATTAGAATCTTATACAACAAACCATTAGCTTATTGTTCAACTGCTAATATAGCTTATAGACTAAAGCTATCGCTAAATACTTTCAGTAGAATTTCCACTGAAAGAAAGACAGCTGTCCTGATGTCAGTGTTATGGCTGATATCAACAGTAAATAAAGTCACAAAGTCATAAATAAAATGTTGTAGTATTTACTGTAGATCATCCAACATTATTACTTATTTAAATTAGTCAATGTTTTAAGATAGTAAATAAACTAATCACCAAATGTTAGTTAACTATCTTGCTAACAAAACAAAATGTTTCCATGTTTTTCCCACATGAAGTCAAATACCACTTCCTGTTTTGCTCCATTATGCCTTATCATGTTTTTGGCATTGTAATTAGCTTAGCATACCCTAGCCTCGCTTAGCTTTTTTATCCCCCAATCAAGTTCAATAGAGCTATTTTTCTTGTTTTTTTTATGTTCTTTTGTTATTTGGATCTGTTTCTATATTTCACTTCATTCTTTTGCTAACAAAACAAAATCGTTCCATGTTTTTCCCACATGAAGTCAAATTCTACTTCCTGTTTTGCTCCATTATACCTTGTCATATCTTTGGCTTTGTAATTAGCTTAGCATACCCTAGCCTCGCTTAGACTTTTTTTCCCCAATCAAGTTCAGTAGGGCTCTTTTCCCTGTTGGTTTTTGTGCTTTTGTTATTTGGATCTTTTCCTGTATTAAGCTTCGATCTTTTACATCCAAGCTGTTTTCATATTCTTGTTCAATCCAGATTTTTTGCTTTCTCCAAACTCTTGAACTTAAGATTTTTGAGTTAAAACTTTAATGTACTTAATATCCCAAAGATTAGATAGTCAAAAGAAGGATATAGTGATAAGAAAAGTGTAGAAAATGTTATAAAGAGAGTGATTTATAGGCTCAATTGAACTAAATATAGATAGATAGATAGATAGATAGATAGATAGATAGATAGATAGATAGATAGATAGATAGATAGATAGATAGATCTCCTAAACAACCTTATTTGTTCACTTTACAAATATTATTTCAGACACTTCTTTTTTGTGTGATTTTTACTACTAATACAGGTCTTGTTTCATTAGGTACTTTTTTATTTTAGCATTTTTTAAACCTTTTTTATCAGCTAGCTTATATTAAAACGTTAACATTTACTCTCACTTGCTCTTTAGAATTCAAACATTTGCGTTTCACAGTAACTGATAACATTTGCCCCAGCCTTTCCTGTACTAACTTTTCTCTCACACTCTCTCTATCAGCTTAAATGGTTTCCTAATTAGCTGCTGAGTTGAATCAGGTGCTGCAGATTAGCAAAAAAAAAGCTTAAAAAGTGAAGCAATAATGGTGGCATGCCTTAGGCCTGGAATTGCTGATGAGGGAAGGAAGGAAGGAAGGAAGGATGGATGGATGGATGGATGGATAGATGAATGGATGGACGGATGGACGGACAGAAGGATGGATGGGCGGATGAAAGGTAGAAAGAAGGAACCAGATGAATGAATTATGGATGGAAGGAAGGACCAAATGAATGAATTATAGAAGGAAGGAAGGATCAAATGAATGAATTATGGAAGGAAGGAAGGAAGGAAGGAAGGAAGGAAGGAAGGAAGGAAGGAAGGAAGGATTGAAGAACCAGATGTATGAATTATGGAAGGAAGGGAGGAAGGAAGGAAGGAGGGATTGAAGAACCAGATGTATGAATTATGGAAGGAAGGAAGGAAGGAATGAAGGAAGGAAGGAAGGACTGAAGAACCAGATATATGAATTATGGAAGGAAGGAAGGAAGGAAGGAAGGAAGGATTGAAGAACCAGATGTATGAATTATGGAAGGAAGGAAGGAAGGAAGCTGCTCCTCTATACTGTTGATCATGAAGATGTCAGATGTTCAGTGTGACTCTGTTTATTAAGTCCATTCTCATTATAGATCTTTCAAAAGCCCATCATGAGCCATATATTGAAATGTATTTATTTATTTATTACTATTACAAAGGAAGAGTTTACACTGCAAAGTGAGAACTGCTGCAAAGTGTAACTCGAACATTCAGAACTTTTTCTGCATTTTTAAGCGAATCCAAGCTTCCTATATCCTCACGGGCGAGTGTGTTGAAGGTGTTTACATTTACATTTCTGGCATTTGGCAGACGCTCTTATCCAGAGCCACATACAAGAGTGCTTTGAAGTCTCTATCAATGAATACATTAACACTGGATCAATAGATCACAGTCTTAGGATACCATCAGCCTGAAAACTGTGTTGGGAGGATTTTTTTATTCAACATACAACAATAAATAAAACAAACAGGGAAAATAAGAGCTAGTTTAAGTGTTTCAGGAAAGGGTATGTCTTCATCCGGGGTCTGAAGACGGTCAGCGACTCGGCTGTTCGGACATCTAGGGGTAGTTCATTCCTCCACCATCTCGGTGCCAGGACAGAGAATAGTTTAGATGGATACCTACCTCCTACCCTGAGAGATGGTGGGACCAGTTGAGCAGTGCTAGTAGTTCTGATCGAGCAAGGTGAAGTGTGAGGAGTAATAAAAGCTTTGAGGTCAGATGGTACTGGTCCATTCTTGGCTTTGTAGGCAAGCATCAGTGTATTGAATCTGATGTGTTCAGCTACCAGAAGCCAGTGGAGGGAACGCAGCAGTGGGGTGGTGTGGGAGAACTTGTTTAGCCATGTAGCTATATGACTTGTAGGATCTGGAGGACTTTTGCTGATCTATTAAAAGCACATTATAAGCTTTGATTTGATGTTTATTTCTATTTTATTCTAATATACCTCTCTTTACCTTAATCATGTCCTAATAGGAGTGTAATGTGGCTTGACTATCGCTTTAGTGGTTAAAATATTTGGAAAGTTGGTTTGCCTTCAAACTGAAGGCTTTCTCTCTCTCTCTCTCTCTCTTTCTGACTCTCTCCCTCTCTCTTTTTTTCCTTTTTTAAATTTTCGTTTTATTCCTCTGCCACTAGGTTTAACCAGCAGATGAACTGATTAAATTATGCATTTGATCCAGACAAAGTCAAGGGCACAGCAAGGTCAAATATCCAAAGTAGTTTTTCCAAAGGCTTGCTTCCTGTTTGAAGTATTTTTCAAGGTTATTTCAGGAATACCAATTACTCACAAGAAGGGGGAGACTTGTTGGATACTTGTTTATATACGTGTATGAAACTATAAGTTTGTCCCTGGAAACATTCATTAGAAGATTTATTTCTACCTGCCTGTGATGTTTTCCTACGATTTAATGAATATAAACAAACTAGTAGCCGAATTTAAAGCACTATGACCCTGACTAGCGGTCACTAAGGATGAATGAAGGGATGCTATAAATGTAGTGCACATGGCTATACTTCTTTATAAATAAATAAATAAATAAATAAATAAATAAAAATTCCCTTTTTGTATGTGTTTAGAAGCCATTATCCATTTCGTTCCCACTTACTAGCAATATAATGTGTTTTGAAGCAGGGCAGCATGGTGGCTTAGTAGTTAGCACCACTG
>NC_080736.1:4435000-4445000 GCF_019097595.1 Hemibagrus wyckioides | reverse complement strand
AAATGCTAGCATTGAAACAGAAACCTGTGATTTATAGTTCTGTTTTCAGTAAATAAACCATCTGACCAATCAGATTGAAGAAGTAATATGACACAGATAGATAGATAGATAGATAGATAGATAGATAGATAGATAGATAGATAGATAGATAGATAGATAGATAGATCTTTATCTGTTTTGCTTTTTCTTTTTATTTCCTCTCACTACCTCCTTCTCCTCTGCAAAATACCAAGTAAATGAAACCTGATGCCTTCCGATCGGATGCAGCCATAGCCTTCATTACGGCCATCAAGAGCCAATGAGGTATTGCAAATATTTTATTGGCAAATTTAATGAAGCTCTTGCACTCCACATTTATATCCTAGGGTTATGGCTTGCCTTGATAATTTAATAACCGTGTATAGTGTCGTGGCTGTATCTATTCTACAAAGACATGTTTGGTTTTAAATAAATGACCCATATACTGTGTGTGTGTGTGAGAGAGAGAGAGTGTGTGTGATGATGGGGAGACATGTTTTTATATCTTATGTCAAGACAAAATGTCCTTACAGATTTGACCTTGTGGGGACATTTGGGGAAATACATTCATTGAGAGAGGGGGGAAAAAAAATCATCTGAGGGCTAATATATTTGCTGAGGCTACAGTAAGACGTGTCCATATTTGGAAGGTCCCCACAAGGATAGTAATACGTGTGTGTGTGTGTGTGTTTGACATTGTTGAAGGCTCTACCATTGACTCACTGTATTCTAAACGAACAATAAGCAGCATTTTGCATTAAAAACAAAAGCCTCGTTCTTGTTCGCTCATACGGACCGTATTTATAAAAATGCATTCATGTTGAAGATACAAGGCAAATCGTGTTCCTTGATGAGATCTAATGAGCTGCTTATTGCCACAGAAAATGATTATAAAGCTCGGGCAGGAACATCAGGTCTCTATCAGCCACATCCATATTCATTTCCAGCCGCCCATTGTGTACAAACATTGCAAAACTGTCTTATTCATTGAGATGTTTTTCCTCATAATCACTCTCTCTTGCGCTGGCACGGTTCTACACTAACAATTAATTAATATGCCTCTCTCTCTGTCCCAGTGCTGTGATAGTGATTCTGGAGCTCAGACCTGGCGTGGACGCCGACCCGAAGGTTGTCATGCTTCGACATTGCCATCTAGTGCCATCGGTTTGAAAGTGAGTCAGGGAAAATAAAACGTGCGCTCCCTCTGCATCCTGCATCATATTTTTATCCCCTGCTAGCTCATGAATAAATGCATGAGGGTTTTTTTTGTGTGTGTGTGACAGAGTGTAATTAAGATCTGATATGTGCTCCGAACCTACAGCGTAAGCATTTTTGCTTTATCCATGTTCCCGTGATATTATTGGATCACGATCGATCAAACCGATGTATTATGTGCATCACTCATCTGGTATCAGTGTGCATCAGCATGCATTACTGATTTCATTTCATTTCTCCTGCTTATTTTCAGAGATGATGACAACACTGGATATTCTTCTACCAGAGGAAGAAAGTAGGACAGAACTTCTACAGTGATCACAGGTCTTGCGTTAGGGTTGTTCTGGTTTAACTGAAATTAATTAACGACAATGAACAACTCGATAACAGTTTTTCATTTATTCTGTTAACAAATACATTTATGAAAATAGTATAGAATTGAATGAGTATTCTTTTAATCAAAGTATTCTTTTAAATGATGCATTGTAAGTTTCATTACCAGTTAAAGTCTTGTTTTTGTAAGATTGCTTTTTATTTTTATTTTATTTAATTTTTTGCTTTTTTAATTTTATTTAAATAATAAATATATTTTGAAAATGTAAAACAATATCAGAAATTTCTGTTATTTTATTTTCATTTTTTTGTTCTGGGTCACTAATTTGTCACAAAGGCCAGATTTGTACATTTACTGTATATGACACAAGAAAATTATAAGCATTATCTAAAAAAAATACATGACATAACTCCACTAATTAAATTAAAAGCAAACAATTTCTTTTTCTGTGGGTTTAATCTGTAAAATTAACTTGTACATTTTTTACGTAACTGAGAATGTTTCTTTTATGGTAGGTCACAAAAGTAAAAAAATTAAAGTAAAAAAAAAAAGAAAAAAAAAAGGTACAAGTACTGATTAATTTATCGTGAAAATAATTTGTAACAACAACAAAAAATAATAATAAAATAAATAAATTAAATAAAATAAGTACTATTGCAAATATTTTAGAAAATGTTTTAAAAAATATAAGATTTTCATGTTTAATTGCCACAGAGTGAGGACAGTTTAAAAGCAAGACCAGACTGAATGCACTCAGCGCCACCTCGTGGAAGTGCAATGCTAATACACCACATACTTGTGGTAGGTTGGAGAAATGAATGAATAATGAGTGGATTATTTATTATTCGGCTTTGACTTGTGTATGTGATTGTGCTAGTGTTTGGGAACTTGAGCTACATTCTTAAGTTCTCGTTTTAGGAAAATCTGCTTTGTTTATTCTTCACAACCACAATTAAATTGTCCGCGAGTTGGACTTTTGTAGATTTACTGCTTGGAAGTTGGTTTTATATATTTATGCTAGAAGGAGTAAGTCTTGCTGTAATGAGGTGTGTCACACTGTAAAACTTTACCTCTAAATCCAATTAGAAAGCAATAGCGTGTGTGTGTGTGTGTGTTATATATAAATGTTTCCTTTCACTTACTGAGATCAGATTTAGGTTTAGCATAGTATTTATGCATTAGAAATGGTTAATGTATGGTCCTCAGAAGGATAATAGTAGGAAGCCTGGTGGTGCACCTGGTAGCTCCAGGGTTCCTGGTTTGATCTTGAGCTTGGGTTACTAACGATGTCGAGTTTCACATGTTTTCACCATGGATTTTTTCTGGTTTCCTTCTGGCATCTCAAAACATGTTGCTGGAGATGTGGAATTTGAGTCCCAAGAGCCATATTTGATGTGTTCTATGAATTTTTTATAGGTGGCATACACTTCCCCTGTCACTCAGAGCGACATTAGGAGTTAGTGAGGTCATGAATGCAGAAGTAAGCAGATAGCATAGCACTTTTCTTCAAGTGGGTTACTCCAGGCCCTGATTTTGCATAAGCAGCAGATTGATCAGTTGACTTTGTGTCTTAGAGCAAGCACAGAACTAGCTTTTTTTGCTGATTGGTAGCTTTTTGTGTAATAGGCGGAGATCTTCCTGGTGGGTGGGAATTGTCCAAGAATTACTAAATTAGGGAGACATTTAGAGGGAGACAATGCTAATAGATGGAGTGGCTACACATTTGGAGAAGTGGTGGCCAAATTGGTTAAAGTTCTGAGTTCCTGGTCAGGGTTCAAGCACTGTTGGGTTGAGCCTTTAAGCAAGGCCCTTAACCCTCCCTGCTCCAGGGGCAATGTATCATGGCTGCCCCTGTGCTTTGACCCAAAGATGGGATATGTGAAGATATGTAACAAAAATAAAGGCTTCTTCTTCTTCTTCTTCTTCCCTGTAATAAACCAACATTCCATTTCAACACACAATTCCAGGTGTTTTCCAGGTGTTTTCCTGCATCACACCCAGTGTTCCCAGCATAGGCCCCAGATCCACCATTAACCTGATCAGCATAAAGCATTTACTTACTAAATAAAACCCTAAGTAAATAAATTAAGCACGATCATCGTAATTTTACACCTATTTGAATACGTGAGTTTTCACACTCGTCTAGTAACAGAGCTTAAATCTGTGTCCTGTTTTATTTATTGTTGATTTTTCAGTATCTAGCCTTCTAGAAAGCTATTTAACCTGCAACACTGTACACAGCAAATATATGTATTGTTCTTTTTTTCCTAAACCCATTAACTTAAGAGATGATCAGTGTAGCCAGGGTGCACATAAAAGCTGTATACACTTGTCCTAAAAGCTGCTTTCATTAATAATTTAGCCTTTTTCATCACTGGTGTCCTTGAAAGAAGCACTGAATTTTATAAGGCAGCTATAATGAAACATCACAGGCTTCTTTCAATACTCATGCATTTTTAAACGCACGTGTAAACTTCAGCTGTCAATGACCTTTTTGAGGTAAATATACGGAGTGTTTAGATGTTTCTTGCATTGATATTGCTATTGATGCATCCAGTGTGGGTGAAACATGAAAGTGATGGGTTTTTCTATAAATAAAAGTCCATAAAATGTCTGATCTTCAAAACAGAGATGATTAAAGGAGGACAGAGAGAGGACAGGCCATTTCACTCAGATCTTTATTTGATATTAAAGTGTTTGATATCGATATTAAAGTGAGCTCTGAATTTTATTTATATAAAAATCAGTCCTTTAAGTTGCAAAGCCTCTATGGATCAGACTTTTTTGTCCAGCACATACCCAAAGATTGGATTGAGATCTGGGCGATTTGGAGGACAAGTCAACACCTTGAACTTCCTTAAATCATTCTTGAGCAAGGAGCTGTGCTATCCTGCTGAAAAAGAGGCCACTGTCTCTTTTAGGGAATACTAGTTCCATGAAGGGCTGTACTTGGTCTGGAATAATGTTTACTGCTAAATGCCATGAATGCCAGGAATCAAGGTTTTCCAGCAGAACATTGTCCAGAACATCACACTTCCTCTGCTGGCCTGCTGCCTTGGGTTCTTCCCATAGTGCCTCCTGATGCCATCTCTATTCCAGGTCTGAGACTCAACTCATACACAGAAACATCTATGATGATGTAAAAAAAACAAAACAATAGCTGATTCATCAGACCAGGCCTTCTTCTTCCATTGCCCCATGGTCCAGTCATGATGTCCATTGTGGGTGATTTCAGTGGTGTACAGGGGTTTAGTGTGGGCAATCTGACCACTCTACAGCTAACTGTGATACAATGGGTGTTCTGACACTCTGGTATCATATCCAGCATTTAAATTTTTTCAGCAATTTGTCCTACTGTAGCTTTTTTGGGGTATGTGGGATTGAACCAGACTTCACTCCCCAAGCACATAAATGAGCCTTGGGTGCTCATGAACCTCTCACAGGTTCAAAGGTTGTCCTTCCTTGGTCCATTTTTATTAGGTACTAACAACTGCATATCAGGAACACCACGCAAGGGGTATAGTTTTGGAGATGATCTAAACCCAGTTGTCTAGCCATCACAACTTGTCCAATGTCCAAGTACCTCAGATCCTTAGACTTCCCCATTTTTCCTGCTTCCAACACATCACCTTCATATCACAATGTTCTTCACGTCAACTGTCAGTGGTTTTAATTCAATTCAATTTATTTGTATTTTAACAATGTAAATTGTCTCAAAGCAGCTTTACAGATGTATAGAAATGTAGAATAAAAATGATAAAGTTTAAAGTTAAGTTTATTTACTATTTATACCTAACTTTTATCCCTAATGAGGAAGCCTCAGGAAAAACTCCATAAGATGATATGAGGAAGAAACCTTGAGAGGAGCCAGACTCAGAACGGAACCTCATCCTCATTCTCATTCTCATGTTATAGTGTTATAAGTGAATTTTAGAAAGCTTTTAGATTTATGTATGGAAGGGTTAAATGAATCAATCTCACTGATTGGATCCTGAGCTTGGTTTACTATCTATGAGGAGTTCCAATTTTTTCATTGTGTCCTTTGGTTTTTATCCATTTTTCTGGTTTCTAGTGGTTTGACTGATGTCTCTAAATTACCCATAGGTGTGAAGCAGTGTGTCAATGTGGGCATGGGGCTTAGCTGTCCACCAGACTCACTCCAAGGTTACTGACATCTGAATGAAGAGATAGTCTAAGTACAGTGGAAGTATGTGTGGTGTTTCCATCCTTGGAGGGTTGGGGTCAGAGCAAAGGGTCAGCCATTATACAGCACCCCTGGAGCAGGGGAGGTTCTGGCCCTTGTTCAAGGGCCCAATGGTGGCAGCTTGGCGGTGCTGGGGCTTGAAACCTGACCAAAAACCCAGAGCCTTAACCACTTAAGCCAACATTCCCCCACTTGGGGGCCAGCCTGGTGGTGCTGGGGCTTGAACCCCAATCTTTTGATCAACAACTCACCTACCACTGCCCTCTATGTATCAAATATCTCTATGTTTCTATGGTTATTTTGCAGATTATTTGGACTCAACTAATGTCCTGAAAATTAAGTAAATGTCAAATGCTGACCCTCAATTGATTTTTTTCCCCATGTGTCCAAGTATTTTATTCCTCTTGTAACGCTGCAATCTTTCAATTATTAGATTTTAAAAAAAAATCATATTTTAATTAATCATAATCATATAACCAGACAGCACAAAACCTTCCAGCTTCACCCCTGAATGTTGCTGGAGATGCTTGTTAACGTTTTGTTACACTCACTGATCATGCACATTAAATAATAAAATGTTTATCTGGAACATCTACTATACCACTAAACAGTAGCCTGTTACTATGGAAACAATAAAGTACTGGAATAATCTCTTCAAAAAATCCTTATAGCTCGAAATCTCGTCAGTTGATGTTCATAGGAAATGAATAAAAATTAGTACCTTTTAGGCAGATTTTAGCATCCAGTGGTTCTACTGTGGGCAGCATGGTGGCTTAGTGGTTAGCACTGTTGCCGCACAGCAAGAAGGTCCTGGGTCTGAATCCCGGGTTTGAACAGGCAGGGGCCTTTCTGTTTGGAGTTTGCATGTTCTCCCTGTGCCTGTGTGGGTTTACTCCGGGTACTCCGGTTTCCTCCCACAGTCCCAGAACTTGTATATTAGGTAATTCTAAATTGGCCATAGGTGTGAGTGTGTGTGGTTGTCTGTCTATATGTGTGGCCCTGTGATGGACTGGCGACCTGTCCATGGTGTACCCCTGTTTTTCGCCCAATGTGTTCTGGGATAAGCTCCAGCAGATCCCCATGACACTAATTAGGAATAAAGCTGGGAGAAACGATGGATGGATGGATGGTTCTGTTGTAATAACCAGTCTAGAAAACGATACGTTTATGAAGGTTTGTACACTGAATTTACTTTAAAATCCTTTAAATTAAAATGCATGTGGTGTAAATGATGGTGCCTGATTGTGTTCAGTGCCTCTGATAGCTGTTAGCTCAGCTGAATACAGTACAAGCCCATTTTCTCTAAATTTCCTTACACAAGTGCTATCAAAACTGTCAGACAAATCCACTAATCCTCCCTCTCTGCCCCAGAAATGCTGAAAGGCTGGACCTGGAAGAAATGTGTTTCATTTCAAACCACTTATCTCACGAGGACGATCAATCTGCAGCGAGCGAGAAAGATCTCCGGCTAATGATGGAAACAGAAAAAAAAGGCCAGTGTGAGAGGAAAGGGTTATTTGTGTTTTAATTGGCAAGAGATTAATTAAAAGTGTTTATCACCAGAAAGCCTGTATGATTACTTGAGCTTGGATTAACTTGGCAGAAAAGACCGTAGTAGCAGCTTCTTCAAGTGTTTGGGTTCCACCGAGACCCGGCTTCTGAAGCAACAAACATCCACTGGCAAGGATATGAGCCAAGAAAATGAAATGAGGAAAGGGAGAACTTGTAAATCTAAATCAGACAGTATTGGGGATCAATTCATATGCTATTAGACACAAGGGTTCTTGGAGAGTGATTTAAAGGTTCATTGGATATTTAGAGATGTTTAGAGGTTCCTACTGTGAAGCTTAGCAACTTTACACTTTTTCAGAAGGGGAAAAAATGTGTTTACATCAAAAGTAAAATGTTTAGAAGGTGTTAAATGAAACAGAAAAACCTTGAAAATGTGTACATTTGAATTCCGAATGAATTAAATGGAGATTTTCTGTACATTTCATTCTGTTGAATATGCAGTTAAAAATAATCTGAAAATCCGGCACTACACACACCACCCCACTGTGGATTATTTTATATTTTACACACACACACACACACATATATATATATATATATATATATATATATATATATATATATAAATATATATATCTATATATATATATATATATATATATATATATATATATTATTTTAAATTGGTCCACAATTTATAAATATACAGTACATTGATCAGGCATAACATTATGACCACTGAGTGGTGAAGTGAATAAAACTGATGATCTCCTCATCATGGCACCTGTTAGTGGGTGGGATATATTAGACAGCAAGTGAACATTTTGTCCTCAAAGTTGATGTTAGAAGCAGGAAAAATGGACAAGTGTAAGGATTTGAGCGAGTTTGATGAAGGGTCAAATTATGATGGCTAGATCACTGGATCAGAGCATCTATATTTAGTTTATATTAGTTTTATAGTTTAGTTTATAGTTTAGGAGTTACCTCCTAAAAATAATTCATATATATATATGTATATATATATATATATATATATATATATATATATATATATATATATATATATATATATATATATATATATATATATATATATTTATATACTTTTTATCTCTTTACAGTTGGTTCCTATTATAATTTGCAATTCATGTGCTATAAACACTCATTCCTTCACCAGTCTCTCTTTATTTCTCTTTCTATAGTTCTGTTTCCTCCGTCCCGAAGACTTTCTCATGGTGG
This sequence comes from Hemibagrus wyckioides, assembly GCF_019097595.1. Classification (NCBI taxonomy): domain Eukaryota; kingdom Metazoa; phylum Chordata; class Actinopteri; order Siluriformes; family Bagridae; genus Hemibagrus; species Hemibagrus wyckioides. The sequence continues at coordinate 4,436,478 of NC_080736.1, read as the reverse complement.
AAAACTGCAACAAAACCGGGACACTGGAGACTCCTTCCTTAAATATCATATAAACGTCTCCTAATTAAAAAGTCATCATATACGATCGTAGACATTCCTTATAAAATAAAATCCGATCTAATATGGATCATGTAGATTAACGAAGATGAAGTTGTTGCTATGGAAACATATCAGAACACATGTATTAATATAATCCTGTGACGCAATTCATTAAATAATTAATCAACATTGTCTGACCAATCAGAATCATTGAATTGCTAGAAAATATACTTTTCCAAATTTTGTAAGGTTTTTACATGGCTTGTTTTTTTTATCTGCAAGTGATTAGACTTGGTTCCATATGACAGGATTTTGCTTTTTTATGGCGCTGTTTGCTTATCATAGCTGATGGGGGAAAAAAAAACAAAAAAACATCAGAGCTGAGTGCATTCCTGGGATGTCAGACATGGAACCGGACACCATATGAGATTTGCTTTTAGCTCCTGCGTGCTATTACACACACACACACACACACACACACACACACGTATCAAAGTGACCTGCTGTGATTTAACAGCCTGCAAAAGAGAGGTATGGTCATGGCATGTTAACATCAAAGACACTCCACTTTCCTGCATGGAACATTAGCGACGTGTTTGCAGGAGAGAAAGAAAAGTGGGTTTTGGGTTTTTTTAAAACGTTTTCCCTTTAATCCATGAATTGACAAAATGATCAGAAAGTGCTGCAGCATCTCAACGTTTAAGATGTTAATGAAAGAATCGAGCATTCACATGCGCATTAGAAGCTCATGCTAACAGCCGGCACGAGGCGGTTGATAGCTTCATGTGGTATTTGCTCCATGAAAAAGTTCAGCTTTTCTTTTATCCTCGGCGTTTAAAGTAAGAAGGTGTGGTGGTTGTGTATCCAATAGTCATATATTTCAGCAAATAAAACATTGATGCTGCCTCTAAAGCCGCCATCCTTCTTACTAGCCCCACTCCAGACAATAGCACTTTGGTGGTAATTTGTTTCAGCGAAGATGTATGGCATTGTAAATATTTAAAATCAAATTTGGCAAAAAGACAGAGATGGATGTCTCACCCCCCGGGGCCGAGAAGGAAGACTCTGTCTCTCTCTCTCTCGCTCTCTCTCTCTCTCTCTCTCTCTCTCTCTCTCTTTCTCTCTCGCTCTTGCTCTCATTCTGCCTCTAGGTGGCAGCACTGCTCTGCTCTGGATTATCCATTTAATATACATTGGAGTAAAAGTACAGAGTGTGAGAGAAATTTCTGTGTATCATGATCATGATGATGATGATGACAATGATGATGATATATAATATATTGATGATGATATACATATTATAATTATTATTATGATGCAATCCAATCAGAAACCTTATTAAATAAAATGTCGGAAAAATGAAAATCATTAAATCCAAAAAATCTGAAATAATGGATGTTTAATATAATAAAATATTGTAAAATATTTCTAATTCATTC